>NC_137204.1:28197682-28420182 GCF_960531495.2 Zeus faber | reverse complement strand
ACACACACACACACACACACACACACACACACACACACACACACACACACACACACACACACACACACACACACACACACACACACACGTGCGTACTTCTTGGCAGCTCATTAACAGCCCACCATCCAGCGCCAAAGGGAATAACTGCATGTAGATGAGCTGTGTGTGCGTGCCAGCCACTTGGACAGACAGGAGGACATCTCTGCTGCGTGTTCAGAGGAATTAATGTGCATGGTGAGCTGCTGAAGGGGAGAACGGAGGCAGCACTGGCAACCGAGGCTGTGTGTGCGAGTGCGCAGGACGATCCTGATACAGAATGATAATGCACAGAACACTGCTCCATCAATAACACGACAGATGACTTGGATTCCTCATCAAGTGTTTCATCCAATTTATTTTAAAAAGTTGTTTTTAAAGATGTCACATCAAGAAAATTCAAACTTCCACATTCAATAGTTTTCATTATCACACATATTTGAACAAAGTGAGTCTTATGTTCCCATCAAAACATGAAAAGCATTTCTAGAGAGTTATGAAATAACAGTAACATGCAGAAGACTGGACAACAGCAGGTTGACAAACATCAACATGACTCCAACACTTATTTTGACAGTAAAGTTATACACAGATGAAGGAATAATTACTATAAAAACATGTCATGTACATGAATATACCACAGCATGGAAAGGCAATTACATACAGTGTTTATAAACTATGTGATAAAAACACTGAATATTCAGTTCAGCTTTTAGAGAGAGGATACTACACCTCCTCCACCTATAACAGAGACACTGAGGAACCAGGCCACAACCTAAAATCCAAATAAAAACCAGGGTGGAGTGGTTGAGTGAATGTGGTGTAGAAGGTGTGGAGGTGTCTCAGTGTGTCAGAGGAAACTGAGTAGAAGGACAGAGTGCCAGCAGACCAGTCCACATACACTCCTACTCTTTGAGGACCAGAGGACGGAGGGAGATTTATGTCTGTTCTACTGTTATTGTAGCAGACACAGTAACGATCATTAGAACAAGACAGACTCCAGGACTTGTCATTAGATCCAAGACGGCAGTCATCACTCCTTCCTTTCCTTGTGATTCCTCTGTATGTCATTCCTATATCAACCCCTCCTTTCCACTCTACCTCCCAGTAGCAGCGTCCAGTCAGACCTTCTCTACACAACACCTGTCTCAAGTCGGTAAATCTGTCTGTGTGATCAGGATGTGGCTGCTCCTCTCCAACCAACACCACCTTCCTGTTGTTGTCAGACAGACAGATTCGTCTGTTTGCTGTGTTTGGGTCCAGTGTGAGTTTAACAGCATCTGGTGGAGAACAAGACACAAAACAGCAACAGTTTATAATCTAACATCCCTGTTTGGTTCATATATTGTGGATTGATCAACAGACAGATTGTCCATTTATCAGCAGTGTGATGAAGACACATGATGTCCACCATCATCTTCATTCTCAGTAGGATGTGAATGGATGGACGTCCTGTACTGCTGTGTGGATGGACTTTCCATCTAAATAGTTGATCAATAGTAATGAATCAAACTAAACAGACACTTACACTTCCTCACTCCTGGTTTCAGCCTCCACGCTCCACCCTGCTCCACCCTGGGAAGAACACAGTCAGAGCAGAACGTTCTCTGAGATCTGGGAAACACGGACATTAAGAAGCTCCCGTATCCATGGTTTCCCATCATGCATCGGTCATATGTGCTGTCTAACAACAAAGCACGTTCCCCAGCATCCCAGTATGATTGACCACATGGTTGTAGAGCGTCCTCCTTGTAGAAGAGCTTGTCAGGGAGTGTCAGCTGGTCTCTTTATACCTGAGAGTGTCCAGTCTCCAGCGTGGCTCCTCCAGGCCAGCAGAGAGCAGCCTCACTCCTGCCTCTCCTGGGTGGTTGTAGCTCAGGTCCAGCTCTCTCAGATGGGACGGGTTGGAGCTCAGAGCTGAGGCCAGAGAAGCCACGCCCTCTTGTGTGAGCAGACAGCCTGACAAGCTGCAAACAACATGAAGCACCAGGTGTCAACATCAGGAAGACGGTTGCTACGGCAACAGACACTGACACATAACACAAGTTCAAGAGATGGAATATTGATGTGAGCCAGCCTGCGCACACACACACACACACACACACACACACACACACACACACACACACACACACACACACACACACACACACACACACGTTAGGAACTTATAATAATTCATCTACAAAGACATGATTGTGAGAATGGACTCATGGTTCTATGATTTGGCTTCAGAACACCTGGATTATGCAGCTTCACATTATGTTGAGTCCTTTTGTAAGAGCCAGAAATTTACTAATACATTGTTATGCTCTTACCTACACTGAATGTATTTGACTTAAGAGTAAAAACTAGTAATCAGTCAGATGGTAGTATACTGACAATGTGTATGCATGTACTAATGACACTGTGAGGTGGCTCCCTCTGCAGGCTGCTGGAGGAACTAAGGAACACACCTGAACTCATTTCAGTTCAGGTGTGGCTGCACTGGGAGCAGTGAGCACACACACATACAGATACTCAGAGCTCCTTGGTTTGAATTATAGACTTATTTTGTTTCACAATCTTGGCTGTGGAACAAAAGCATTGATTACCTTTATTTTTTGAACTACTCTGGACATTCAGCTCATTGGAGTTGTTTTTGGGTTACAATGAACATGGTGCTTGAAGACAAATCCCTCATTCAGTCCCACAGTGGTTATTATAAGAACATTTCATGGGAAATTAACCATTTAAAATAACCGCGACACCTTTGTTTTATTCCACGTTCACGTCTCTTCCAATATATTCTCATGTATAATTGGTAGTTTTGACATTGTGTGTTTTGCTGTTCTTAATTCCATGTCTCTCTTCCTCACTCTGCACCTATTGCTCTCCTAGCCATCCTGGAAGGAGGACCCCTCTCTCAAGTCCCTTCTCAAGGTTCCTTTATGTTTGTGTTTGGGATTCTGGGAATTTTTTCCTGATCCTTAATTGAGGGTTGGGGGGGTCGTCATCTAACTGTCCTTTGAATGTGAGGATGTAAAGGTGTGTGAGGCAGTAACTGTGATGGAAGTTGTGACTCTTTGGAACGTTGTTCAATGACATTGTTTGGAAAAAGGCTGTAGTTGAACTGTACGAGCTGTCTAAGAGATATGGAAGAAACAAATAGTTTTAACTAATAATGATTACCCTGATATGAGTATTATTTTCATTAATGTTATATTTATAATAATAAAGTGTATATATTATACGTATGTAATATTTTATAGTGTATATTGACATAGTTATCTACAGTTGTATACAAAACACAATATGACTGAAATATTGAGGTCAAGGTTGAGTAACACTGACCTGAGAGTGTCCAGTGCACAGTGTGGACTCCCCAGTCCAGCAGAGAGCAGCTTCACTCCTGAATCCTGCAGATCATTGTTGCTCAGGTCCAGTTCTCTCAGACGAGAGGAGTTGGAGCTGAGAACTGAGGCCAGAGCTTCACAGCTTCTCTCTGACAAATTACAGCCACTCAGCCTGCACATCAACATGACACAGATAAATACATAGTTTGATTTTAGATATACACAAATATTTACTTCAAATATCTCACCAGATTTCAAACAGTGTACAGTTAATATACGTATGTTATCTGTGCACCTACAGAGATGTTTTGGAGGCTTTGACCACGGGCAGCAGCCTCAGAAGAGCCTCCTCTGAAGCAGAGTATTTCTTCAGGTCAAACACTTCCAGCTCCTCTTCTGATGACAGTAAGATGAAGAGCAGAGCTGACCACTGAGCAGGGGAGAGCTTCTCTCTGGAGAGACGTCCTGATCTCAGGTGATGTTGGATCTGCTCCACTAGAGAACGGTCATTCAGCTCATTCAGACAGTGGAACAGGTTGATGCTTCTTTCTGGAGAGAGATTCTCACTGAACTTCTTCTTTATGTAAAGAACTGTTTTCTGATTGGTCACTGAGGTACTTCCTGTCTGTTCCAGCAGGCCTCGTAGGAGCAGCTGATTGGTCTTCAGTGAAAGGCCCAATAGGAAGCGAAGGAACAAGTCCAGGTGTCCGTTGAAACTCTGCAAGGCCTTGTCCACAGCACTCTGGTAGAGGGATTGTAAGTCAGGTTTCTTTTGAAAAAACTGAGAGAACTTTGATGTTGCCTGTGGTTCTGACAGCAGATTGACACCGGTGCTGGTAAACGTCATAAAGACATAAAGAGCAGCCAGAAACTCCTGGATGCTCAGATGGACAAAGCAGAACACCTTGTCCTGGTAAAGCCCACACTCCTCTTTAAAGATCTGGGTGAAGACTCCTGAGTACACTGAGGCTGCTCTGACATCAATGCCACACTCTGCCAGGTCTGCTTCATAGAAGATCAGGTTTCCTTTCTCCAGCTGCTCAAAGGCCAGTTTTCCCAGGGACAGAATGATCTTGTTGCTCTCTGTATTCCAGCGTGGATCTGTCCCAGATCCTCCACGATACTTGACGTTCCCCTGTATGGACTGAACCAGCAGGAAGTGGATGTACATCTCAGTCAGGGTCTTGGGCATCTCTCCTCTCTGGGCTGTTGTCAGGACGTGATCCAGAACTGTAGCAGTGATCCAACAGAAGACTGGGATGTGACACATGATGTGGAGGCTGCGTGATGCCTTGATTTTTGAGATGATGGCGTCAGCCTGCTCCTCCTCTCTGAATCTCTTCCTGAAGTATTCCTCCTTCTGTGGGTCGCTGAAGCCTCTCACCTCTGTCACCATGTCCACACACTCAGGAGGGATCTGATTGGCCGCTGCGGGTCGTGTGGTTATCCAGAGGCGAGCGGAGGGAAGCAGGTTGCCCCGGATGAGGTTTGTCAGCAGAACGTCCACTGAGGTGGACGCTGTGACATCAGTCCACGTCTCATTGTTCTGGAAGTCCAGAGGAAGTCGACACTCATCCAGACCGTCCAAGATGAACACAACTTGGAAGTTGTCGTAGCTGCAGATTCCTGATTCTTTGGTTTCAAGAAAGAAGTGATGAACAAGTTCCACCAAACTGAACTGTTTCCCTTTCAGCAAGTTCAGCTCTCTGAAGGTGAATGGGAAGGTGAAGTGTATGTCCTGGTTGGCGTTGTCTTCAGCCCAGTCCAGAGTGAACTTGTGTGTTAACACTGTTTTACCAATGCCGGCCACGCCCGTTGTCATCAGTGTTCTGATTGGTTGATCTTGTCCAGGTAAGGGTTTAAAGATGTCTTGACATTTGATGACTGTTTCTTCTGTCACTGTTTTCCTGGAAGCTGCTTCAATCAGTCTGACCTCATGTTCCTGGTTGACCTCCTCACCCCCTCCCTCTGTGATGTAGAGCTCTGTGTACATCTGGTTCAGAAGTGTTGCTTGTCCTGCTTTAGCGATTCCCTCATACAAACACTGGAACTTCTCCTTCAGATGAGACTTCAGTTGACGTCGGCAGACAGGAGCAAGAATTACTGAATGAACAAACAACAGAGAACATCAATGAGTAGATGTTAAGGTCAATGAGGGTCATGTCAATATTTCCTGCTCAACGTGTACAACTCACAAACCCATGTTGTCTATTTAGCTCATCACAGTTGGAACAAGCAGACTGACTGACTGGATGTGTGTGATGTGGAGGTTAACTGTGCAGCTGCTTATAAATCTGCAGCTTTACTCATATGAACATGTTCCACCATGACAACCAACATGTAGCTTTACTGGCTTATTAGTAGAACACCATTCTACTCTGATACCGAGGTGTAGAAATATCCCATTAAAAAGGTACTAGTACTACTATAAATCTCCCATTAAAATGGAACTACTAGCAGTCTCAAAATGTAAACACCTTATTTGTTGCTTCAGTATTGATTATATATTATTCCACGTGAAACAACATGAAAGTCCGAGTTTCTAGACTCAGTCATAGAGTGATTCCCAGCCCCTATACTGTCTCCTTACTCCCCACTGTCTCCTAGCGAATGTGTCCTTGCGACTGTGTCCTTACTCCCCACTGACTCCTAGCGACTGTCTCCTTGCAACCGTCTCCTAGCGACTGTGTCCTTGCGACTGTGTCCTTGCTCCCCACTGTCTCCTAGCAACTGTCTCCTTGCAACTGTCTCCTAGCGATTGTATCCTCGTGACTGTATCCTAGCGACTGTCACCTTACTCCCCGACTGTCTACTCGCGACTGTCTCCTAGCGACTCTCTCCTAGCGACTAGCTCCTAGCAACAGTCTCCTAGCGACTGTCTCCTTACTCGCCCACTATGTCATAGCAACGGTCTCCGAGCGACTGTCTCGTAGCGACTGTCTTCTAGCGACCGTCTCCTAGCGACTGTCTCCTAGCGACCGTCTCCTAGCGATTGTCGCCTTACTCCCCTACTGTCTCTGAGGGTCTGTCTCCTAGCCACAGTCTCCTAACGGCTGTGTCCTAGCGACTGTCTCCCAGTGATTATCTCTTTACTCCCCCACTGTCTGCTAGCGACCATCTCCTAGTGACCGTCTCCCAGCGACCGTCTCTCAGCGACTGTCTCCTAGCGACCGTCTTCCAGCGACCGTCTCCTAGCGACCGTCTCCTGGATGTATCTCTGAACTCTACATGTAGAGCTCTCATTTTCTTCTCAGAAACAGTTGTACTAATCAAGCAGAGAACCAGAATGGAATGTTCCTTTAAATGTGTGAAGCACAGTCTCTTACTGCTCTGCAGAGAGTCAGCCACATCCTCCTGCTTCATCCTCCTCAGGAAGTGCAGTGTGATGTTCACAACTCCCTCTCTGGCGCTCCTCCTCTGCTCCTCTTCCTCAGCGTCCACCTCATCATCCTCTTCATCCCTCTGCCTCTCTGAGCATCGTGGCTCATCTGGACTCAGAACCATCCGGAGCCTCTTCAGCTCCTCCTTCACAAAGGTGACCATGTTGTCCTCCAGCAGCTGGAACAGAAGAACATCAGTGAGAACTTTACTGTCCTGGATTCACATCCCACTGGTGTGAAGAGGAAGCATGGAGACCATCAGCACCACAACACATGCTGCTTCATGTCATTTGGAGCTTGTTGGACATTTACACACCAGGAATAAGGAGTCCAGGTCTGTTTGATGCTGCTGTCCAGACTGAGCACTGGTGACCTCTGACCTCTGCTGGTCTCTGTGGAGAACACACACACACACACACACACACACACACACACACACACACACACACACACACACACACACACACACACACACACACACACACACACAGTTAGAGGTGGTGTCTTGTAGTAAAAACACTCTTGGATGTGACAGAGTTTGAAGGTTCTGATGGGACTGAACAAGGAGCCGGGACTTTGACTCACAGAGCGACCCACCACACGAGTACTGTTCCCAAATACATATTCACACTCCACCTCCTTAGATACGGTGCTATGCTTGGCTGTTCTCACCTTTCTTTTCCTCTCCATTTCACTGTGGTTCACTACAACACAGTTGTTTGCTCAGTTGCACTCCCATCAATGAAAACAAGGCGGTATTCACCAATCGTGTTCTTCAAAACTGACGGACAAGTTCAAGTTTGGAGGGGTCACTGGTGCAGCCCCAGCCACACCTTTTTATTTGACACATTTGGATCGTTCCACACAAATAGAGATATATTTAGAGACAGAATTCAACATTTTAACAAATGGAAATATACCATAATAAGTACAAGACATTAATACAACTAAAACTACAATTCATCATAAAAAAGCAACAGACGGGATGAGTCATTTTAAAGGACATGTCCCACAATGCATCAGGACAGGTTGCCATGGTTGCAGCAGTTGATATCAATATCCAATATCACTGGAAGCTTGAATTCAGTGCACTACACGTTCTTTTAAAGTTGAAGTAGTCATTTCTATATTTTATACCTACCTACATTTTTTTGTATGTGACAAATAAAAAATCTTGAATCTCTTGAATACATGGATGTACACAACCATTTAAAAAGTGCCAACAAAAGCCCTCCCTGTCACTGACGTTGTGCTTTAACGCTGGTTCTGAACAATTCATTTGCTCCTGACTTGTTGCCTCTGCTCAGTAGAGAATGATAACAACCATCTCCTCTGTTTCCATCTTCTGTTTCAAAGTCCTACCTCTTCTCCCTGGAGGGGCGGCCATCTTTGAAGAGAATAGGAACACCCATAGACCAGTCACTCTTCATGGAGACACAGCTGGGTTCAGGACAGTCTGCTCTCTCCTGATGGAATCTACCAGATGAACAATAAGCAGCATCTGGACGTTAGGATTTGAGGATGTTTAGCTGTTTTATTTGATCAACTATTTGGTAAATCCTCACCTCTGCTCCGTACACTGATCTCCATCTTTAAACTTTAAAGGTGGAGCCATAGAGCGGTCACTCTTGAAGGAGACCCCACTGGGGGCAGGAGCCTCTGGACTCTCCTGCTGCTCTGGGCTTCAACACAACACACACAGAGCTTTTCCTCAGACTCATGAAGGTGCAGTGACATCACTGCTGAGCTCTGGGATGGACAACAGTCCCAGACGCTCAGAGATCCTCATCTTACCTCTTAGCTTTGCTCTGGCCGCCATGTTCCCCAGACAGAGTTGTTTTAGAGGTGGGACGCCCCTCCTCTCTCTCCTCACACACATTCATGGTTGACTGCAGACCTTTAAATTCAGATGATGTCATGATGATGTCACAGTGTTTCGGCCCGCGGGCCAAACAGGTTGGGCGACAAGATTTAAACAGAAAGAGTTTACAACAAGCTCTGCATGTCACTCATCACAACACACGTTGCACTTCAAACCAATAACAACAACACCTGCATCTCTGTCATCAGAACAAGCTCTGTATTTCTACCCAATCAGATGCAGCGAACAGCACCCTTCACTGATCACATTGAATGAGGGATGAATGTTGATCATCACTCCTCCAGTTTCAGAGCATTGAACTCAAACTGGAATGATTTACCGTCTCCAACAAGTCACCGTTCATCCATTGTGTCCAAACAGAAACACACTTTTCTTGACCTTGGCTCATGTGACCATGTGGTGGTCTCTCTCTCCCGCTCCATGAAGTGGCTCCGTCTCTCTCTCGCTGGTCTATCATCTCTGCTTTGAGATTCTGGAGTCGAGCTCTAGTGCTGAGGTTGCTGTGTAGTGTATCACTGCTCGTATTGTAGTATTGCAACTTGGACTACTGGACTGACTCTGTACATTTCACTGCTATTTGCTGATCTGCCAACAAGCTTGTGTTCCAGACACACCCCCTATTCAGGTAAGTCCTCTCTTATGTGGGCGTGCTCTTAGCCAGGTGCAACCCTAATCACACGAGCAGCTGTATTCTATCACCTATTTATGGTCCTGCCCTTGAAGCGTTAGCTTCAAGCCTTGGCCCATTTGTAGTCGCTCTCGTGTGAAGACGCACGTCTACCTCTGCACGTCAACCGAAGCAAGGACACCGAACAAGGCAAACCTGCCTTCTTTTTCTCACTCCATACAAAATGTGCTACAACCGCATCCCTACAACTTCAAGGTCACCCAGAAAGCGTCGTTATACCATACGCCGATGCAATCCGGGTAACCTCAGGTCCCTGCAGCAAACATCTTCTGCAAAGACCTCCTTCTCTGTTGGCTTGTGGAATTGTCGATCTGCAGTTAACAAGGCAGACTTCATTTCTGGTCATGCCAACCACCTCTCCTTAGAGCTCCTTGCTCTCACTGAGACATGGATTAAACCGGAAGATAGCGCAACCCCGGCTGCACTCTCCACTAACTACTCATTCTCCCACACATCCAGACCATCTGGCCGTGGTGGTGGGACTGGCCTGCTAATTTCCAACACATGGAAATTTAATCCACTGCTGCCTTTAAACAACTTTGCCTCCTTTGAATATCACGCCGTCTTGGTGACTGCTCCGGTGAAAGCCTATGTGGTCGTCATCTACCGTCCACCAGGACAACTAGGTGACTTCCTACATGAGCTTGACACCCTGCTGTCATCACCCTGAGTGTCCCATGCTCGTCCTCGGAGACATGAACATCCACTTGGACAGTGCGAGCTCGGCTGACTTCCTGTCTTTGGTTCGCTCGTTCGACCTAAGACAGATCCCGACTCCACCGACTCACAAGGCTGGCAAAGAGCTTGATCTCATTCTTGCTCGGAGCTGTACCACCGACAACCTATGGGTCACTCCTCTTCATCTCTCTGACCACTTCTTCATCCACTTCAATGTCCAGCTACCAAAACAACCCCCCACCTCCCCACCCATGGTTACTATCCGCAGCAATCTCCGCAACTTGTCTCCCACCCACTTCTCCTCTGTGCTCTCCTCTTCTCTTCCACCCCACGGCACTTTCTCCTCTCTGCAGGTTAATGATGCCACTGACTCCCTCTGCTCCACCTTGAGCTCATGTCTGGATAGCCTGTGTCCACTATCCACCAGACCTGCTCGTTCAACCCAGTCGCACCCTTGGCTGACACCCTCCGGACAACGCGCACTGACCTCAGAGCAGCCGAGAGGAAATGGCACAAATCCAAAACAACTGAGGATCTTGCAAGCTACCAGACACTGCTGTCCTCCTTCTCTTCCAGCATCACTGCTGCCAAGAAGGCCTTCTTCAACGATAGGATCAACGGTGCCACAGACACACGTAAGTTATTCACCACCTTCAAGTCTCTGCTTTACCCTCCACCACCTCCCCCAGCTACTAACCTCACTGCTGACTGCCTTGCCTCCTTTTTTACTAACAAAGTGGCAGCCAATAGCAGCCAATTCACTAAACAACTTACTCACAACCTGTCTTCTCCAGCCCTAGGCTCATCGTTCCCTGGTTTCACCCCCCTCGCTGAAAGTGAGGTATCTAAACTACTAACATGTAGCCGTCCTACTACCTGTCCGCTAGATCCGATCCCATCCAACCTCCTTCAAGCCATATCACCGACTATCACCCCGGCAATCACACATGTGATTAATTCTTCCCTAACTTCCGGCACTTTCCCTTCCGCTTTCAAAGCGGCTCGGGTCGCACCACTGCTCAAAAAACCCTCACTCGATCCCAATCAAGTAGGAAACTATCGGCCGGTCTCTCTCCTCCCATTCCTTTCCAAAACCTTAGAGAGGGCGGTCTCTAGACAGGTTACAGAGTACCTGTCAAGAAACAACCTTCTTGATACACTTCAATCTGGCTTCAAAAGTGGTCACTCCACCGAAACAGCCCTGTTGTCTGTGACAGAGGCCTTAAAAACTGCTAGAGCTGCTGCCAAATCCTCGGTTCTCATTCTGCTAGACTTATCAGCTGCTTTTGACACTGTCAATCATTGCATACTCCTGTCCATACTCTCAAGTATGGGCATAATGGGCTGTGCACTTTCCTGGTTCGAATCTTACCTTACTGGGTGCTCGTTCAGTGTGACATGGCGAGGACAGCTGTCTGTGCCTCACAACCTCACCACAGGGGTGCCCCAAGGCTCGGTGCTAGGACCCCTCCTCTTTGCCATATACACCACCTCACTGGGCCCGATCATCCGCTCACATGGCTTTTCATATCACTGCTATGCGGATGATACTCAACTCTATCTGTCCTTCCCGCCCGACGACCCTACTGTCTCGACGCGGATCTCGGATTGTCTCACTGACATATCCACATGGATGAAGGATTATCATCTTCAACTAAATCTGGCGAAAACGGAACTGCTGGTCTTCCCGGCCAAACAAGGTATTTATCACAACATTGATATTAAAATCGACTCTCTATCTCTTGTTCCTACCAAGGCTGCAAGGAATCTTGGTGTCATTATTGATGACCAACTGACATTCTCGGACCATGTTGCCGCCGTCTCCCGGTCCTGCCGCTTCGCACTACTCAACATCCGAAAAGTCAGTCCGTACCTGACCCAATATGCCACTCAACTGCTGGTACAAACCTTGGTGATGTCCCGTCTCGACTACTGCAACGCCCTCTTAACAGGCTTGCCGGCCTGTGCGGTGAAGCCACTTCAGATGATACAGAATGCGGCGGCGCGACTGGTGTTCAACCAGCCAAAGAGGGCACATGTCACTCCGCTGCTCATCGAGCTCCACTGGTTACCTGTAGCCGCCCGCATCAAGTTCAAGTCTCTGATGCTGGCCTACAGAGTGATTGCTGGGAATGCTCCCGCCTACTTAAGTGCTCTTGTAAGAGCACATGTTGCCCCCAGGATGCTGCGCTCGTCAAATGAGCGTCGCCTGGCTCTGCCGGCCATACAGCCACGGCAATCCAGGCTATTCTCATTTGTAGTTCCACGTTGGTGGAACGAGCTGCCAAAAATGACCAGAGCGGGGACCTCCCTCTCTGTCTTTAAGAAGCACCTGAAGACCCAGCTCTTCAGTGAGTACCTTCTGTCCTAATCTACAATTACTTAGCACCACCTTGCAGTATTTATTGCTACACCAATGTTGTTATTACACTAATCTCTGTCGCAATGTAGCTGAATGTTATTCTCCCTTGTAAGTCGCTTTGGATAAAAGCGTCTGCTAAATGACTAAATGTAAATGTAAATGTAAATTCTCTGGCTTGTGTTGATGTTTCTTTTTTCTCAAACGTTCCTTTCTATTCTCTACAAGTTAGAAAGGAATGACTTCCTGCAACACCACATTGTCTTCCATTTCCCGTAAATCTCACCCCTTCCAGTAAGACAGGCAGATAGACAGGTATATCTTAGGTGAGGCATAAGCAGTAAGGCAGGTATGTAAGCAGTAAGACAGGCAGATAGACAGGTAAATCTTAGGTGAGGCATAAGCAGTAAGGCAGGTATGTAAGCAGTAAGACAGGCAGATAGACAGGTATATCTTAGGTGAGGCATAAGCAGTAAGATACAGAATGCGGCGGCGCGACTGATGTTCAACCAGCCAAAGAGGGCACATGTCACTCCACTGCTCATCGAGCTCCACTGGTTACCTGTAGCTGCTTGGTTACCTGTAACCGCTTGGTTACCTGTAGCCACTTGGTTACCTGTAGCCGCTTGGTTACCTGTAGCCGCTTGGTTACCTGTAACCGCTTGGTTACCTGTAGCCGCCTGGTTACCTGTAGCCGCTTGGTTACCTGTAGCCGCTTGGTTACCTGTAGCCGCCTGGTTACCTGTAGCCGCCTGGTTACCTGTAGCCGCTTGGTTACCTGTAGCCGCTTGGTAACATGTAGCCGCTGGCATCAAGTTCAAGTCTCTGATGCTGGCCTACAGAGTGATTGCTGGGAATGCTCCCATCTACTTAAATGCTCTTGTAAAAGCACATGTTACCCCCCGGATGCTGCGCTCATCAAATGAGCGTGGCCTGGCTCTGCCGGCCGTACAACCACGGCAATCCAGGCTATTCTCATTTGTAGTTCCACGTTGGAGGAACGAGCTGCCAAAAACGACCAGAGCAGGGAGCTCCCTCTCTGTCTTTAAGAAGCACTTGAAGACCCAGCTCTTCAGTGAGTACCTCCTCTCCTAACCTACAATTACTTAGCACTACTTAGCAGTATTTATTGTTACACTAATGTCTCTGTCGCAATGTAGCTTGAATGTTATTCTCCCTTGTAAGTCGCTTTGGATAAAAGCGTCTGATAAATGACTAAATATAAATGTAAATGTAAAGGCAGGTATGTAAGCAGTAAGACAGGTACATGTATTTCTCCATATAAAGCTTGAAACTAAGCTCCTTCCCTTCTCCGACCTGGTGTTCTACATGAAGCGGATGCATCAAATGTTTTTCAGTCCAAACTGTGGAAGCTCTTCAAATAGAAGGTAAATGATCAACAAGAACCAACGTCACATTCTAGCTTTCTTCAAAAATACATGAGCTCATACAAATATGGTGTCGGGAGCTGTGTTCCTACCTGTGTTCCTTCATACGTCCACTGTTCCCTGGTGGCTTCCAGTCCCTTCAATCCACTGAGACATTTGACCTTCTTCATGTGTGGAGAGAAGACGCTGCTGTTCCTCCACAGTCCGTCCTGGCTGCTTGTGTTCATTTGTTCCTCCTCAGTAAAACTTTCCTTCTCAAGCGTCGTCACATGAGTGTGAAGTCAAACCGGTCCAACCTGGAACCGGGAACCAACTCCCACATCAGCGAGTGCAGACGGACTGAGCGGCAGGTGGAGATCTGGCTCCACCTCTAAAGCTCAGTGAGCAGGTACGACGAGACACACACACACTCAGACACACACACACACACATACACACGCACACACACACACACACACACAGACACACACACACACACACACAGACACAAACACAAACACACACACACAAACACTCTCACACACACAGACAGACACACACACACAAACACACACACACACACACACACACACACACACACACTCACACACACTCACACACACTCACACACACTCACACACACTCACACACACACACACACACACACACAGACACACACACACACACACACACACACACACACACACACACAGACACACACACACACACACACACACACACGCACACACACACACACCTGACTTATTCACAAACACACACTCAAAGCACTTCCTGTTTCCAGAGCGGGTGTTAAGCGTGTAGTAGCCCTATTCACGCTCCGCCCTGAAGCTGACGTCCAGCTCCTGCTGCGGGGAGCTGAGCACCATCAGGCGCTGCCTCCGCAGGGACTGCACATGCTGCAGCGCCTCCTTTCTACACCCCAGCGGGGGGGGCTCCGCAGATCACCGCCCCGGTGCGCAACCGGGTCGTCCACCGTGAGGCCGCTCTCCACCGGTTGGGGCGCCAAGCGCTCCCGCTCCGCAGGAACCACCATCGTCCCGCTCATTCTAGCGGCGACAAACAGGTTGTGGCCCCGACCTCCGGGGCCACAGCCTCCAGGACCCGCTCGGCACTCACACCGGGCTCCGACTGAACCCTAACTAACCCTAACCCTTTGTCGGATTCATGGAAACACACGTAAAAACCTTAATCCACAGAAACTCGTGACCACGTGGAATGAGTGGATGCATTCATGATCTGGGAAGACGTCAGAAAAACAGAAGCCGTGATACGGTAATTACTCACAGAAATACCACAACTTTTTTCGTACTTCATGGAAACACAACTTCTTGAAAACGTATTCCAAGGAAATAGGTCACCAATAAAAATAGGTAAGTTTGACTGCCTTGGTAAACCTCCGTAAATGTAATTGACGCGCACGAGACCAAACGTCACCTGCCGTCACTGAGACCACACATGTACTTACACACAACAAGGTGAGTTATAACAATGACATGGTTTGGTTTAAGGTAAAAAAAACTTCATGTATAAACAGCGTCCTACAGCTAAATATAGCAGATTTTGATGAAAAGACAAAACGTGTTAAGTATTGAAAAGTTCTTCCACAATAATTCTAAAGACAAACTAATGTTAAACTTCCATACACTTTGTCTGCGTTACAATATCGGCAAGTCGTGTCCTAAACGGAATTTTCCAATTGTAGACTGTTAACAGAAAAAATACAATGAAGTAGTAATTAATTTAAATTAAAACTAACAAGTATTCATTATGTTTGTGAGGTGACATGTATTTATTATTATTGTGATGTAAAGTAATTACACGACTAAACTGGACCCCGTGTATTGCTGCCTGCAGCTATATTTATTATAACAATGCAAGAACAGCAAAACAATGCACGGGAGAAAAATGAAACTGGATTGAACAATATCAACACAAATTGAAGGGAAGATTGATGAAACAGAAATAAATCATGGTTGATATCAAAAACTTTAACAAAGGCAAGGAATAATTACAAAAACCAAAAATAAAATATATACTGTAGGGTATTTGTTGGAATTTCACCAAATATTTAAACAAAGCGGTTAAACATTTATTGACCTTTTTGGTTTTCTATTGATTTTAGAGACTCCATAATGAAGCGCACATCGAAAATGTTGTAAACATGGAAAGGATTTAGCAAATCTTTGTTAAGAAATATAAAAGTTAGCCATAGGATGAGAAAGTTAATGTGCTGTTATGATCTACAAAACTGAAAATATGCAATGCCAAATCTTTCCAAAATGTTCTAATTATCTTACAGTCAAAAAAGTAATATTTGACCGTTTCCTCTTCCTGTCCACAACATGTACAGACACTTGAAACATTTGTACGTTTGGTAATAAAGGAGTTTACTGGGTCGATCATATGCAACACTTTAAAACTAACCGTGTTTTTCCCATTTTACATCATCAATACAAGACATGGAAAGGCAATTACGTACAGTGTTTATAAACTATGTGATAAAAACACTGAATATTCAGTTCACTAACCCTAACCCTAACACGGAGGAACCAGGACAAAACCTAAAAGCAGGGTGGAGTGGTTGAGTGAATGTGGTGTGGAAGGTGTGGAGGTGTCTCAGTGTGTCAGAGGAAGCATTTTGAAAAGCTGTATGAAGAAATATCACTGAACAGTCTGACCTCCAATCAGAAACAAATACCAGAAAAATGAAGAAAATTCGAAACAATGATCAAGAACGATCAGAAACCGCTTGATTACCAAATGACAGTAAAAGAATGAGGAGACAACATTAAAATGCTCAAATCAGGAAAGCCATGCGGTCCCGACAGTCAACTGTTCAACCTGCTCCTTCAGGCTGCTTCCGCGGGATCTGGAGTCGGGGGCTTATTTCCCCAACACACCTGTCTCCTTGTTGGCTCCAGGAGACAAACTGGAGCCAACAACTAGCGAAGCATCTGTGTGAGCAGTGACGTGGGGAAGGTTATCAATGCCTGAACGCTGCTCTTCCTTATGGAACACAACGTCCTGAGTAAAGGACAAATTGGCTTCCTCCCAAATCACCGCACTACTGATCATGTTTACACACTACACGCCCTCATCGATCAACACCCCCCCCCCCCAAAAAAACAATAGATTTTAGCATTATTTATCGACTTTCAGAAAGGCTTTGATTCAATCTGACAAGAGGGATTATACTGTTAGATTCTCTCAAGCGGTATAGGGGGTAAAGTTGATGACATCATTCAATCAATGTATATAAAAAATAAGTGCGGAATAGAAATTGTCAAAAAAAGAAGCAAGTTCTTCACTCAAGGGCAAGGTGTTCACCAGGGATGTAACTTCTCTCCAACCCTCTTCAACGTCTACGTTAAAGAGCTAGCCGTGTGGTTGGAACAATGTGCAGCCCTGCAGGCCACACCCTAAACAACAAGGAGGTGAAATTCCTGCTCTATGCAGACGACCTGGTGCTGCTGTCAGCCACAGAGCAGAGTCTGCAGCAGCATCTGGATCTGCTGGAGCAATACTGTCACAACTGGGCCCTGACAGTAAACTTAAAGAAGCAACAAAATAATGATGTTCCAGAAAAAGCCCAGATCTCAGCAAAACAGACACACGTTCAACCTCGGAAACACCGCACGAGAACACGTCCTGTCCTATGAAGACCTCGGTGCCTCTGGAAACTTTGCTCTGGCGGTGAATGCACTGAAAGAGAAGGCCTGCAGAGCCTTTAATGCAATTAGAAGAAACTTTCACCAAACAGACAAACCAACCAGAATCTGGAACAAAATATTTGATAGTATAATGGAACCGATAGCCCTGTATGGAAGTGAAGTGTGGGGTCCACTCCGTCAGCACCACTTCACTAGATGGACAAGCGTCCTATAGAGACCCTGCACGACACATTCTGCAGAAGTACATTGAACATACAAAGAAAAACAGCCACCAATGCATCAGGGCGGAATTAGGTCGATATCCATTCATAATAAACATTCAGAAAATAAACATTCCATTTTGGATGCATCTTAATTCAAGTCCCCAAGATGCACTGCAGCTTGAAGCACTGCAAAGCCAGGAACGGAACCCAAAAAGAATCCCCTCCGTCAGCTGCTCGTGAGACTTACTGAGCAACCAACACAGTTCCATCTCACACCACAACTTCATTGCTATCTTGGCAGTATGTAAACACACGAAAATGATTGTAATGTGATGTAATTATTGTACGATCATATAAAGAATGTTACTATTTATTATGTGCTCATTTGAACTTACGTATTTCTGGTAATGATGATGTGTAACGACCATTTTTGAAGTAGAAAAGTCCTGACAAATAAATAAATGAGTAAATAAATCGGACCCTATAATAATGCCGACGCAGTACCAAATACACACCATTACGGACCAGATCTTTCCGGGTCCGATAAAGTCAAAGAAAAGAACCTGGAGTTTTATTTTGGAAAGTGCTGAATCCTCTCGATTGGTTTAAGTTCCTCTGAAGTATTTTGGGAAAACTACCAATGAAGAAAGACTGTGCAGTGTCACCGCTTCCTAAGATAATATATATATCTGCATATCACACAAACCACTGCAGATGTTTTAGTACAGAACAAAATAACAAAAGAAAAAACTGCTTTGGCCGTTCATTTACATTAATTATTGCGTTGGCGAAATCACGTTCTGACACTTTAATGGCTCAAGGAACAAGTGTTCGACGTACGTGTTGATTCGCATATAGAGCAAAGAAGTGAGATCCCATCACACGTGGTGACTGAGACACGTGGAGAAAGATTCTAATGCAAGATGTGAACAAACGGACTAAGAGCTGTCCACTTGTGATCAGATCGCCCAAGACGCATGTTCATGCCCGGTGTGAACGATCCCCTCTGCGGCCATGCATTGAGCTAAGCTAGTTAGCATGAGATACTGGAAGGTGTATTTCCCTAACTTGACAGGAGCTAGGCTAGCCCATCCCCTCTGCGGCCATGCATTGAGCTAAGCTAGTTAGCATGAGATACTGGAAGGTGTATTTCCCTAACTTGACAGGAGCTAGGCTAGCCCACCCCTCTGCGGCCATGCATTGAGCTAAGCTAGTTAGCATGAGATACTGGAAGGTGTATTTCCCTAACTTGACAGGAGCTAGGCTAGCCCACCCCTCTGTGGCCATGCATTGAGCTAAGCTAGTTAGCATGAGATACTGGAAGGTGTATTTCCCTAACTTGACAGGAGCTAGGCTAGCCCATCCCCTCTGCGGCCATGCCTTGAGCTAGGCTAGTTAGCATGAGATACTGGAAGGTGTATTTCCCTAACTTGACAGGAGCTAGGCTAGCCCATCCCCTCTGCGGCCATGCATTGAGCTAAGCTAGTTAGCATGAGATACTGGAAGGTGTATTTCCCTAACTTGACAGGAGCTAGGCTAGCCCATCCCCTCTCATCTATCTCAGTACTGGTCGTTCAGGGATGAATCTGGTGTTGACCTTCTCTTCTGATTGTGGGTGAGATGGATGGACCAAAAGTGAATTCCTCTCAAACTTGACGTGTACATATACTGTGGTATCCTATTGTGTAAACTTCATTTTGGAGGATTTCTATTTTTAAAAAGTGTAATAGAAAGCTCAAGATTCTTTGGGGGGGAATTATGATTTTGTAAATATTTGTAATTAATGAAATCAACGTCTTTCAAATGAATCCACACAATTACACTTAAAGTTTTCAAAACATAAAAACAGAATAAAGTATAATGTAACAAAGATAAATACATGTTTTGGTGTATTATTAGTAAATTGGCTGCACGCTGTTCTTCCCTGAATCCTTTCACTCTCAGACTCAGCGTGAAGCACTAAACGAGCCCCAAAAGCCCAAACTCCACCTCGGTGGAGGCTCTGTAGGCGATGTAGGTCTCCATGGTGGAGACGTGCTTCTCGGGGTCGTCCACGGTGACCGATGGGCGGTGCGTTTCCGTGGCGACGTAGAGGTCGAGGGCGTCGCCGTCCGCCTCGTCGTCAAGCTGCAGCCGCTTGAGCAGCGACGACGCCGACGCCGACGGTCAGTCCCCAATCCTGCCGGACGGACGCCGTTACCGTGACGACGACGACAACGCCTCATTCTACGTCGATGGGAGCAACACACACAAATACATACACACACACACACACACACACACACACACACACAAATACACACACGCACACACGTATACACACACGCACACACATAACACACACATGTATACACACACATACAAATACACACACACGTATACACACACACACACGTACACACACAAATACATACACACACACGTATACACACACACACAGCACTAACATGGTATTTTGTAAAGTAAATAATGACATCACTGCTCCATCAATAACACAACAGATGACTTGGATTCCTCATCAACTGTTTCATCCAATTTACTTTAAAAAGTTGTTTTTAAAGATGTCACATCAAGAAAATTCAAACTTCCACATTCAATAGTTTTCATTATCACACATATTTGAACAAAGTGAGTCTTATGTTCCCATCAAAACATGAAAAGCATTTCTAGAGAGTTATGAAATAACAGTAACATGCAGAAGACTGAACAACAGCAGGTTGACAAACATCAACATGACTCCAACACTTATTTTGACAGTAAAGTTATACACAGATGAAGGAATAATTACTATAAAAACATGTCATGTACATGAATGTACCACAGCATGGAAAGGCAATTACATACAGTGTTTATAAACTATGTGATAAAAACACTGAATATTCAGTTCAGCTTTTAGAGAGAGGATACTACACCTCCTCCACCTATAACAGAGACACTGAGGAACCAGACCACCACAACCTAAAAGCCGGGTGGAGGGGTTGAGTGAATGTGGTGTAGAAGGTGTGGAGGTGTCTCAGTGTGTCAGAGGAAACTGAGTAGAAGGACAGAGTGCCAGCAGACCAGTCCACATACACTCCTACTCTTTGAGGACCAGAGGACGGAGGGAGATTTATGACTGTTCTACTGTTATTGTAGCAGACACAGTAACCATCATTAGAACAAGACAGAATCCAGTACTTGTCATTAGATCCAAGACAGCAGTCATCACTCCTTCCTTTCCTTGTGATTCCTCTGTATGTCATTCCTATATCAACCCCTCCTTTCCACTCTACCTCCCAGTAGCAGCGTCCAGTCAGACCTTCTCTACACAACACCTGTCTCAAGAAGTCAAATCTGTCTGTGTGATCAGGATGTGGCTGGTCCTCTTCAACCATCATCACCTTCCTGTTGTTGTCGGACAGACAGAGTTGTCTGTTTGCTGTGTTTGGGTCCAGTGTGAGTTTAACAGCATCTGGTGGAGAACAAGACACAAAACAGCAACAGTTTATAATCTAACATCCCTGTTTGGTTCATATATTGTGGATTGATCAACAGACAGATTGTCCATTTATCAGCAGTGTGATGAAGACACATGATGTCCACCATCATCTTCATTCTTAGTAGGATGTGAATGGATGGACGTCCCGTACTGCTGTGTGGATGGACTTTCCATCTAAATAGTTGATAAATAGTAATGAATCAAACTAAACAGACACTTACACTTCCTCACTCCTGGTTTCAGCCTCCACGCTCCACCCTGCTCCACCCTGGGAAGAACACAGTCAGAGCAGAACGTTCTCTGAGATCAGGGAAACACGGACATTAAGAAGCTTCCGTATCCATGGTTTCCCATCATGCATCGGTCATATGTGCTGTCTAACAACAAAGCATGTTCCCCAGCATCCCAGTATGATTGACCACATGGTTGTAGAGCGTCCTCCTTGTAGAAGAGCTTGTCAGGGAGTGTCAGCTGGTCTCTTCATACCTGAGAGTGTCCAGTCTCCAGCGTGGCTCCTCCAGGCCAGCAGAGAGCAGCCTCACTCCTGCCTCTCCTGGGTGGTTGTAGCTCAGGTCCAGCTCTCTCAGATGGGACGGGTTGGAGCTCAGAGCTGAGGCCAGAGAAGCCACGCCCTCCTGTGTGAGCAGACAGCCTGACAAGCTGCAAACCACATGAAGCATCAGGTGTCAACATCAGGAAGACGGTTGCTACGGCAACAGACACTGACACTTAACACAAGTTCAAGAGATGGAATATTGATGTGAGCCAGCCTGCACACACACACACACACACACACACACACACACACACACACACACACACACACACACACACACACACGCTAGGAACTTATAATAATTCATCTACAAAGACATGATTGTGAGAATGGACTCATGGTTCTATGATTTGGCTTCAGAACACCTGGATTATGCAGCTTCACATTATGTTGAGTCCTTTTGTAAGAGCCAGAAATTTTACTAATACATTGTTAGGCTCTTACCTACACTGAATGTATTTGACTTAAGAGTAAAAACTAGTAATCAGTCAGATGGTAGTATATTGACCATGTGTATGCATGTACTAATGACACTGTGAGGTGGGTCCCTCTGCAGGCTACTGGAGGAACTAAGGAACACACCTGAACTCATTTCAGTTCAGGTGTGGCTGCACTGGGAGCAGTGAGCACACACACATACAGATACTCAGAGCTCCTTGGTTTGAATTATAGACTTATTTTGTTTCACAATCTTGGCTGTGGAACAAAAGCATTGATTACCTTTATTTTTTGAACTACTCTGGACATTCAGCTCATTGGAGTTGTTTTTGGGTTACAATGAACATGTTGCATGAAGACAAATCCCCCATTCAGCACCACAGTGGTTATTATAAGAACATTTCATGGGAAATTAACCATTTAAAATAACCACGACACCTTTGTTTTATTCCACTTTCACGTCTCTTTCCAATATATTCTCATGTATAATTGGTAGTTTTGACATTGTGTGTTTTGCTGTTCTTAATTCCATGTCTCTCTTCCTCACTCTGCACCTATTGCTCTCCTAGCCATCCTGGAAGGAGGATCCCTCTCTCAAGTCCCTTCTCAAGGTTCCTTTATGTTTGTGTTTGGGATTCTGGGAATTTTTTCCTGATCCTTAATTGAGGGTTGGGGGGGTCGTCATCTAACTGTCCTTTGAATGTGAGGATGTAAAGGTGTATGAGGCTGTAACTGTGATGGAAGTTGTGACTCTTTGGAACGTTGTTCAATGACATTGTTTGGAAAAAGGCTGTGGTTGAACTGTACGAGCTGTCTAAGAGATATGGAAGAAACAAATAGTTTTAACTAATAATGATTACCCTGATATGAGTATTATTTTCATTAATGTTATATTTATAATAATAAAGTGTATATATTATACGTATGTAATATTTTATAGTGTATATTGACATAGTTATCTACAGTTGTATACAAAACACAATATGACTGAAATATTGAGGTCAAGGTTGAGTAACACTGACCTGAGAGTGTCCAGTGCACAGTGTGGACTCCCCAGTCCAGCAGAGAGCAGCTTCACTCCTGAATCCTGCAGATCATTGTTGCTCAGGTCCAGCTCTCTCAGACGAGAGGAGTTGGAGCTGAGAACTGAGGCCAGAGCTTCACAGCTTCTCTCTGACAGATTACAGCCACTCAGCCTGCACATCAACATGACACAGATAAATACATAGTTTGATATTAGATATACACAGATATTTACTTCAAATATCTCATCAGATTTCAAACAGTGTACAGTTAATATACGTATGTTATCTGTGCACCTACAGAGATGTTTTGGAGGCTTTGACCACGGGCAGCAGCCTCAGAAGAGCCTCCTCTGAAGCAGAGTATTTCTTCAGGTCAAACACTTCCAGCTCCTCTTCTGATGACAGTAAGATGAAGAGCAGAGCTGACCACTGAGCAGGGGAGAGCTTCTCTCTGGAGAGACGTCCTGATCTCAGGTGATGTTGGATCTGCTCCACTAGAGAACGGTCATTCAGCTCATTCAGACAGTGGAACAGGTTGATGCTTCTTTCTGGAGAGAGATTCTCACTGAACTTCTTCTTGATGTAAAGCACTGTTTTCTGATTGGTCACTGAGGTACTTCCTGTCGTTTCCAGCAGGCCTCGTAGGAGCAGCTGATTGGTCTCTAGTGAAAGGCCCGATAGGAAGCGAAGGAACAAGTCCAGGTGTCCGTTGACACTCTGCAAGGCCTTGTCCACAGCACTCTGGTAGAGGGATTGAAAGTCAGGTTTCTTTATAAAAAGCTGAGGGAACTTTGATGTTGGTTGTGGTTCTGACAGCAGATTGACACCGGTGCTGGTGAACTTCATAAAGACATAAACAGCAGCCAGAAACTCCTGGATGCTCAGATGGACAAAGCAGAACACCTTGTCCTGGTAAAGCCCACACTCCTCTTTAAAGATCTGGGTGAAGACTCCTGAGTACACTGAGGCTGCTCTGACATCAATGCCACACTCTGCCAGGTCTGCTTCATAGAAGATCAGGTTTCCTTTCTCCAGCTGCTCAATGGCCAGTTTTCCCAGGGACAGAATGATCTCCTTGCTCTCTGTATTCCAGCGTGGATCCGTCCCAGATCCTCCACAATACTTGACGTTCCCCTGTATGGACTGAACCAGCAGGAAGTGGATGTACATCTCAGTCAGGGTCTTGGGCATCTCTCCTCCCTGGGCTGTTGTCAGGACGTGATCAAGAACTGTAGCAGTGATCCAACAGAAGACTGGGATGTGACACATGATGTGGAGGCTGCGTGATGCCTTGATGTTTGAGATGATGGCGTCAGCCTGCTCCTCCTCTCTGAATCTCTTCCTGAAGTATTCCTCCTTCTGTGGGTCGCTGAAGCCTCTCACCTCTGTCAGCATGTCCACACACTCAGGAGGGATCTGATTGGCCGCTGCAGGTCGTGTGGTTATCCAGAGGCGAGCGGAGGGAAGCAGGTTGCCCCGGATGAGGTTTGTCAGCAGAACGTCCACTGAGGTGGACGCTGTGACATCAGTCCACGTCTCATTGTTCTGGAAGTCCAGAGGAAGTCGACACTCATCCAGACCGTCCAAGATGAACACAACTTGGAAGTTGTCGTAGCTGCAGATTCCTGATTCTTTGGTTTCAAGAAAGAAGTGATGAACAAGTTCCACCAAACTGAACTGTTTCCCTTTCAGCAAGTTCAGCTCTCTGAAGGTGAATGGAAATGTGAAGTGTATGTCCTGGTTGGCGTTGTCTTCAGCCCAGTCCAGAGTGAACTTGTGTGTTAACACTGTTTTACCAATGCCGGCCACGCCCGTTGTCATCAGTGTTCTGATTGGTTGATCTTGTCCAGGTAAGGGTTTAAAGATGTCTTGACATTTGATGACTGTTTCTTCTGTCACTGTTTTCCTGGAAGCTGCTTCAATCAGTCTGACCTCATGTTCCTGGTTGACCTCCTCACCCCCTCCCTCTGTGATGTAGAGCTCTGTGTACATCTGCTTCAGAAGTGTTGCTTGTCCTGCTTTAGCGATTCCCTCAAACAAACACTGGAACTTCTCCTTCAGATGAGACTTCAGTTGACGTCGGCAGACAAGAGCAAGAATCACTGAATGAACAAACAACAGAGAACATCAATGAGTAGATGTTAAGGTCAATGAGGGTCATGTCAATATTTCCTGCTCAACGTGTGCAACTCACAAACCCATGTTGTGTATTTAGCTCATCACAGTTGGAACAAGCAGACTGACTGACTGGATGTGTGTGATGTGGAGGTTAACTGTGCAGCTGCTTATAAATCTGCAGCTTTACTCATATGAACATGTTCCACCATGACAACCAACATGTAGCTTTATGGCTTATTAGTAGCACACCATTCTACTCTGATACCGAGGTGTAGAAATATCCCATTAAAAAGGTATTAGTGCTACTATAAATCTCCCATTAAAAAGGAACTTATACTACTATAAATCTCCCATTAAACAGGTACTAGTACCACTATAAATCTCCCATTTAAATGGTACTACTAGCAGTCTCAAAAAGTAAACACCTAATTTGTTGCTTCAGTATTGATTATATATTATTCCACGGGAAACAACATGAAACTCCGAGTTCCTAGACTCAGCCATAGAGTGATTCCCAGCCCCTATACTGTCTCCTTACTCCCCACTGTCTCCTTGCAACTGTCTCCTAGCGACTGTATCCTAGCCACTGTGTTCTCGCGACTGTGTCCTTACTCCCCACTGTCTCCTAGCGACTGTCTCCTTGCAACCCTCTCCTAGCGACTGTATCCTTGTGACTGTATCCTAGCGACTGTCTCCTAGCGACTGTCACCTTACTCCCCGACTGTCTACTTGCGACTGTCTACTAGCGAATGTGTCCTCGCGACTGTGTCCTTACTCCCCACTGACTCCTAGCGACTGTCTCCTTGCAACTGTCTCAAAGCGACTGTGTCCTTGCGACTGTGTCCTTACTCCGCACTGTCTCCTCGCGACTGTCTCCTTGCAACTGTCTCCTAGCGACTGTATCCTCGTGACTGTATCCTAGCAACTGTCACCTTACTCCCCGACTGTCTACTCGCGACTGTCTCCTAGCGACTGTCTCCTAGCGACTAGCTTCTAGCAACGGTCTCCTAGCGACTGTCTCCTTACTCGCCAAATATGTCATAGCAACGGTCTCTGAGCGACTGTCTCGTAGCGACTGTCTTCTAGCGACCGTCTCCTAGCGACTGTCTCCCAGTGATTGTCTCTTTACTCCCCCACTGTCTGCTAGCGACCTTCTCCTAGCGACCATCTCCTAGTGACCGTCTCCCAGCGACCGTCTCCTAGCGACCGTCTCCTAGCGACCGTCTCCTAGCGACCGTCTCCTGGATGTATCTCTGAACTCTACATGTGGAGCTCTCATTGTCTTCTCAGAAACAGTTGCATAATCAAGCAGAGAACCAGAGTGGAATGTTCCTTTAAATGTGTGAAGCACAGTCTCTTACTGCTCTGCAGAGAGTCAGCCACATCCTCCTGCTTCATCCTCCTCAGGAAGTGCAGTGTGATGTTCACAACTCCCTCTCTGGCGCTCCTCCTCTGCTCCTCTTCCTCAGCGTCCACCTCATCATCCTCTTCCTCCCTCTGCCTCTCTGAGCATCGTGGCTCATCTGGACTCAGAACCTTCCGGAGCCTCTTCAGCTCCTCCTTCACAAAGGTGACCATGTTGTCCTCCAGCAGCTGGAACAGAAGAACATCAGTGAGAACTTTACTGTCCTGGATTCACATCCCACTGGTGTGAAGAGGAAGCATGGAGACCATCAGCACCACAACACATGCTGCTTCATGTCATTTGGAGCTTGTTGGACATTTACACACCAGGAATAAGGAGTCCAGGTCTGTTTGATGCTGCTGCCCAGACTGAGCACTGGTGACCTCTGACCTCTGCTGGTCTCTGTGGAGAACACAAACACACACACACACACACACACACACACACACACACACACACACACACAGTTAGAGGTGGTGTCTTGTAGTAAAAACACTCTTGGATGTGACAGAGTTTGAAGGTTCTGATGGGACTGAACAAGGAGCCGGGACTTTGACTCACAGAGCGACCCACCACACGAGTACTGTTCCCAAATACATATTCACACTCCACCTCCTTAGATACGGTGCTATGCTTGGCTGTTCTCACCTTTCTTTTCCTCTCCATTTCACTGTGGTTCACAATCAACACAGTTGTTTGCTCAGTTGCACTCCCATCAATGAAAACAAGGCGGTATTCACCAATCGTGTTCTTCAAAACTGACGGACAAGTTCAAGTTTGGAGGGGTCACTGGTGCAGCCCCAGCCACACCTTTTTATTTGACACATTTGGATCGTTCCACACAAATAGAGATATATTTAAAGACAGAATTCAACATTTTAACAAATGGAAATATACCATAATAAGTACAAGACATTAATACAACTAAAACTACAATTGATCATAAAAAAGCAACAGACGGGATGAGTCATTTTAAAGGACATGTCCCACAATGCATCAGGACAGGTTGCCATGGTTGCAGCAGTTGATATCAATATCCAATATCACTGGAAGCTTGAATTCAGTGCACTATACGTTCTTTTAAAGTTGAAGTAGTCATTTCTATATTTTATACCTACCTACATGGATGTACACAACCATTTAAAAAGTGCCAACAAAAGCCCTCCCTGTCACTGACGTTGTGCTTTAACGCTGGTTCTGAACAATTCATTTGCTCCTGACTTGTTCCCTCTGCTCAGTAGAGAATGATAACAACCATCTCCTCTGTTTCCATCTTCTGTTTCAAAGTCCTACCTCTTCTCCCTGGAGGGGCGGCCATCTTTGAAACCAATAGGATGTTCCATAGACCAGTCACTCTTCATGGAGACACAGCTGGGTTCAGGACAGTCTGCTCTCTCCTGATGGAATCTACCAGATGAACAATAAGCAGCATCTGGACGTTAGGATTTGAGGATGTTTAGCTGTTTTATTTGATCAACTATTTGATAAATCCTCACCTCTGCTCCGTACACTGATCTCCATCTTTAAACTTTAAAGGTGGATCCATAGAGCGGTCACTCTTGAAGGAGACCCCACTGGGGGCAGGAGCCTCTGGACTCTCCTGCTGCTCTGGGCTTCAACACAACACACACAGAGCTTTTCCTCAGACTCATGAAGGTGCAGTGACATCACTGCCGAGCTCTGGGATGGACAACAGTCCCAGACGCTCAGAGATCCTCATCTTACCTCTTGGCTTTGCTCGGGCCGCCATGTTCCCCAGACAGAGTTGTTTTAGAGGTGGGACGCCCCTCCTCTCTTTCCTCACACACATTCATGGTCGACTGCAGACATTTAAATTCAGATGATGTCATGATGATGTCACAGTGTTCCGGCCCGCGGGCCAAACAGGTTGGGCGACAAGATTTAAACAGAAAGAGTTTACAACAAGCTCTGCATGTCACTCATCACAACACACGTTGCACTTCAAACCAATAACAACAACACCTGCATCTCTCAGTCATCAGAACAAGCTCTGTATTTCTACCCAATCAGATGCAGCGAACAGCACCTTTCACTGATCACATTGAATGAGGGATGAATGTTGATCATCACTCCTCCAGTTTCAGAGCATTGAACTCAAACTGGAAGGATTTACAGTCTCCAAGAAGTCACCGTTCATCCATTGTGTCCAAACAGAAACACACTTTTCTTGACCTTGGCTCATGTGACCATGTGGTGGTCTCTCTCTCCCGCTCCATGAAGTGGCTCCGTCTCTCTCTCGCTGGTCTATCATCTCTGCTTTGAGATTCTCTGGCTTGTGTTGATGTTTCTTTTTTCTCAAACGTTCCATTCTATTCTCTACAAGTTAGAAAGGAATGACTTCCTGCAACACCACATTGTCTTCCATTTCCCCTAAATCTCACCCCTTCCAGTAAGACAGGCAGATAGACAGGTATATCTTAGGTGAGGCATAAGCAGTAAGGCAGGTATGTAAGCAGTAAGACAGGCAGATAGACAGGTATATCTTAGGTGAGGCATAAGCAGTAAGACAGGTACATGTATTTCTCCATATAAAGCTTGAAACTAAGCTCCTTCCCTTCTCCGACCTGGTGTTCTACATGAAGCGGATGCAGATCAAATGTTTTTCAGTCCAACCTGTGGAAGCTCTTCAAATAGAAGGTAAATGATCAACAAGAACCAACGTCACATTCTAGCTTTCTTCAAAAATACATGAGCTCATACAAATATGGTGTCGGGAGCTGTGTTCCTACCTGTGTTCCTTCATACGTCCACTGTTCCCTGGTGGCTTCCAGTCCCTTCAATCCACTGAGACATTTGACCTTCTTCATGTGTGGAGAGAAGACGCTGCTGTTCCTCCACAGTCCGTCCTGGCTGCTTGTGTTCATTTGTTCCTCCTCAGTAAAACTTTCCTTCTCAAGCGTCGTCACATGAGTGTGAAGTCAAACCGGTCCAACCTGGAACCGGGAACCAACTCCCACATCAGCGAGTGCAGACGGACTGAGCGGCAGGTGGAGATCTGGCTCCACCTCTAAAGCTCAGTGAGCAGGTACGACGAGACACACACACACACACACACAGCAGCATTATTCAAATAAAAACAAAGAGTAAACCTTACTGCCTGATCATAATTCCCCTCATTTGTTTCCTTGTCATTGTACATAGATCTATGTTCTACAAGATATGAAGGAAGTTCAATCTTTCTTCATCAGCTCAAGGACCATTCAAGGGTTGTACTCCTCAGGTTTTGGAACAAAGTTCAAACCCAGAGTTTATTGCATGTATGGAAGGACGTGACCTTGTGGTTGTGCTTGAAACATGGTGCTGGCAGGACACAGACACCCACCGTCCCCCAGGATACGCAGAAACCTTACAGCCATCCCTCAAGCAGAGAAACACCACACACGGAGAGACTCGGGTGGGGTTATTGTACGGTACAAAGAGGATGAGTCAAGCCAATTAAAACCCGGTGTTGTCAGTGACTTCATCAACCAGTGGGAAAAATGCCTCAGTGTGGCATCCCGATACCGGATCAATAAGCAGTATCGGTAAGAGTAGTAGAACTGTTAAAACCATAACGATACCCATCCCTACTCACGCCCCGTTACTCCAAATGAAACAACTAAAAAAGAGGAACAGGGCGCACGGAGAGGGTGACCTGCTGGGATGAGGGTCATGTGACCTACTGGGATGAGGTGTGTGGGCTGGCTGTCCTCCAGTTTGCTCCTCAGTCAAAGTCCTGTTAGCGCCGCAGTATTCTGGCAGGTCGAAAGCCATCCGAGTGATCTGCAAAACAAACACACACACACACACACACACACACACACACACACACCTGTGTGAACGTAGTTTGTAATTAACAGCAGCCGGTCAGAATCAGCTCAGACATGTGGTCGTGGTTAGAGATGAACCGATTGCAATTTTCTTGGCCCAATCTGATTCTGAGCGGCCGATTCTGATTTTCTTTCAGTTGTATGTTGATAATAAAACATTGACTATTAAATAACTTGTGCACCGTCGTCCCATCATTTTGAGTTCATATCATGGATCATTTGGTGTCATTGGGTCGATCTGCTGTACGTCAACGACAGACACATGGAGTGATGTGATGACGCTCACGTGACAGGACAACTGCAAATATGGAGCCATGCAATTTGATAGATATTATACTAATATACTGCCGCAATAATATATATGATACTGTTCATTATTCACTGTGGAACAATAATAGAACATGAAATTGTCCCCTAGTTACAGTAAAATACAACATGGAACTGTCACCAAGTTTCAGTAGAATACAACCTGTAAGTCATTGAGGTTTAGTAGAACACAACCTAAAACTAACATGGAAATGTCCAGTTCAACCTTCAAATCAAAGTCTCTTTCACTTCAAGTGCAAATATACCTTTCTACTGTATTGATGTGGTACTTGCCGTTCCAAAATAAAGTCGTCATAATAAATGTGCGACTCTTGTCACTGTGCTTCACTGGAAGTCCTCCTTCACTCAGCCATCGTGCAAAATTCCAACCCGCGAGCGCCCGGGGGGCAGCGGTATCTGTATCTACAAACAGCCTATACCATAAACATAACTCTATTCCCTTTACTTCTATTTTGTAGCCCCACTCTGAATCACCTTTTTGAGTCTTATTTTAATTTAATTTTATTTTATATTCTATTCACTAACTGTATTCGGCTTTAGGAATCAGTTAGTTCAGTTAGTTGCTAGGTAGTTGTTTCTTAGCTGTTATGTTCGGTTTAGTAACTATTGTACATAATCTCTGGGTGTGTTCAGTAACATTTCACTGCATATATGTATGAACGTATGTTTATGTACGTGACCAATAAACCTCTTGAATCTTCAATCTGGCATTAAAACGGACCATTTTGATTGTCCAGTGGGATCAGGGTTTTTGGGACACGGTAACGGTATAGTTTCAGTATCTTTATATTTAAGGAAAATCTTTCAAAAAAAGTTCAAAGTTCAAAGGTGTAAAACATTTTTGACAGGAGTCCTCCATAAATAACTAGTGTAACACTGTAAATAACTAGTGTAACACTGTGGGTATGACTGTGGGGGTTAGGGTTCATTGGTGGTTGTTATAATTTGCATGAGTTCATCAGATTGGAGGGAAACGTCCAGGATAATGGATAATTCAAGTATTAATTTCCATCAGTTATATATAATAAATATTTTAAAAACGTTTATCAATAATAAATAAACTAAAGCACTACCATAGTTGTTTTTGTGCTGAACAGTCATGAACAGTGTTGGGAGAGAAGACGACAGCCTTCACGAGGCCTCTCCTGTGAGTAGTGAGAAGTGGTGCAAGACCAACTCACAAAACTAATGTCGCCAAAGAATCATCGAGCTGGCAGACCAAGGTACAAGCCAAGGCCAAAACCAAGGCAGAGAACATCCTCTTTAGGACGGGCGGACACCCCCACCGTCGAAAACCAAGGTCTGTCGGTGCTCCAACTCAATGTCGAGGGCCTTACCATCGCCAAACTCGAAGTCATCAGGCATCTCGCCGATTCCAACAAAGTGGCAGCGGTCCTCCTGCAAGAGACACACTGGGTGTCAGATGAAAACCTCAAGCTTCCTGGGTTCTCCCTCGCTGGATCCATCCACAGCAAGAAGCATGGAATGGCAACCTTCGTCCGAGATGGTTTGAGCTGGGCAGCCACCAGCCAATCTCCATCTGGCTGCAACATCGAGTGGCTGGTCACTAAAATCCAAGAAACATCTGTCGTGAACGTATATAAGCCCCCACCAACAGCGCTGACTGCATCATCACTTCCATTCGTGACTGCTCCTGCCATCTATGCAGGTGACTTCAACTGCCAACATACGGATTGGGGTTACCAACACACATCACAGGATGGAGAAGCACTGAGTGAGTGGGCCTCTAACATTGAGGCACTACTGCTGTACGACCCAAAGGAGCCCCCAAGCTTCTGCTCTGCACGTTGGAACTATTACACCAACCCAGATCTGGCCTTCGTCATATGCCACAGTAACGACCTGAAACCGGAGAGACGTGTCTTGGACAGGTTCCCTCGCTCACACCACCGGCCATCCATCATCAAAGTACCATCCCTAGTACAGCCGGTAGCTGGCAAACCGGTCAGGAGATGGAACTTCAGGAAGGTGAACTGGCAGTCGTTTACGGTGGAAACAGAAAGAAGAACTGCTGGTCTCATGGACCCAGAAGCAGAAGATGTGGATGCTGCATACAGTGCCTACTGTGAAGTCCTCCTAAGGGCAGCAAAGCACAACATCCCACGTGGCTACAATAAAAACTATATCCCGGGCTGGGATGAGGAGTGCAGCTGCCTGCTGCACCAACACCAGCAGGCGAGCTCCAGGGTAGAAATGGACGCAACAGCAACAACCCTACTGCAGAAGCTGGATGACACCCCAAGGGCTAGGTGGACGGAAGTAGCGGAATCCATCGACTTCACCCAGTATGGCGGGAGGCGTGGCAGACCATCAACTTGCTCTCAGGGAGAAAAACAACACCTCGTAGGTGTCCAGTGACTGCAGATGCTATTGCTTCCCAGCTCCTGAAAAATGGTCGCTTCCCTGATGCGGACAAAAACCTACCTCACACGACTGACATCGTGTGAGGTATCATCCCTCTCCAGAGCAGCCAGCGCTGATGCTAATCTCTCAGGAGACTTCACAGCAGCCGAGCTAAAGGCAGCAATCAAAAAACTGAAGCTGGGCAAATCACCAGGTCGAGACAATATCCATCCAGAGTTTGTCATGCACCAAAGAGAAAGAACATCTCAATGGCTACGCACATTCTTCTAATCATGCTTCCGGAGGTCCAAGTTCCCAAAGACCTGGCACCGTGCTTCCGTCATAGCCAAAGCTAGCCAAGGCCATGCACTGAGCTAACTTAGTTAGCTTGAGATGCTGGAAGGTGTATTTCCCTAACTTGACAGGAGCTAGGCTAGCCCATCCCCTCTGCGTCCATGCATTGAGCGAAGCTGGTTAGCATGAGATACTGGAAGGTGTATTTCCCTAACTTGACAGGAGCTAGGCTAGCCGATCCCCTCTGCGGCCATGCATTGAGCTAAGCTAGTTAGCATGAGATACTGGAAGGTGTATTTCCCTAACTTGACAGGAGCTAGGCTAGCCCATCCCCTCTCATCTATATCAGCACTGGTCGTTCAGGGATGAATCTGGTGTTGACCTTCTCTTCTGATTGTGGGCGAGATGGATGGACCAAAAGTGAATTCCTCTCAAACTTGACGTGTACATATACTGTGTCAACGTCTTTCAAATTAATCCACACAATTACGCTTAAAGTTTTCAAAACATAAAAACAGAAGAAAGTATAATGTAAGTAAGATAAATACATGTTTTGGTGTATTATTAGTAAATTGGCTGCACGCTGTTCTTCCCTGAATCCTTTCACTCTCAGACTCAGCGTGAAGCACTAAACGAGCCCCAAAAGCCCAAACTCCACCTCGGTGGAGGCTCTGTAGGCGATGTAGGTCTCCATGGTGGAGACGTGCTTCTCGGGGTCGTCCACGGTGACCGACGGGCGGTGCGTTTCCGTGGCGACGTAGAGGTCGAGGGCGTCAAGCTGCAGCCGCTTGAGCAGCGACGACGCCGACGCCGCTGGTCAGTCCCCAATCCTGCCAGACGGACGCCGTTACCGTGACGACGCCTCTTTCTACGTCGAAGGGATGTGACATGTTTACATACACACAAGCATGTATATACATACACATGTATACACACCCACATACAAATACACACACACACACACAGCACTAACATGGTATTTTGTAAAGTAAATAATGACATCACTGCTCCATCAATAACACAACAGATGACTTGGATTCCTCATCAACTGTTTCATCCAATTTATTTTAAAAAGTTGTTTTTAAAGATGTCACATCAAGAAAATGTCACGACCAGAACTGGGAGAGACCAAAACGCACGACACAGGGAGACGGAAGGCAGGCAAAGGATGTTTATTAGCCGGGACGGTGGAGCCGGCCGCGGGGACCCGGTCGGGTAGGGATGGAGCAGGGCAGGGATGATGATGACCAGGAGACGGGGTCCAGGATCCGGGTGGAGAGACGGGGAACCAAGCTGGATGGAGATGGACGGGCAGCCATGGTCGACGAGCGGAGACAGGCAGGTAAACCGGGCTGGCTGGATTTGGAGAGACAGACTGGGTCGACGAGAGGAGACAAGCAGGTAAGGGGAAGACGAGACAACGAGACATAAACTAGGAACTAGGAATATGCACTAGGAACTTGGAAGGGAGCCAATAGCGCTACAACTCAGGAAAGCTAGTTAACGGTCTGGCAAGGAATGACTGGGAAGCTGGGACTAAATACTGTGCTGGTAATTGATCCCAGGTGTGTGCAATCGGGCTTGAGTAGGGAGCTGCAGATGGGGCAAGGACGGCCTCTAGTGGCGCTGGGAGGCCGTGGGCCTAACAGAAAATTCAAACTTCCACATTCAATAGTTTTCATTATCACACATATTTGAACAAAGTGAGTCTTATGTTCCCATCAAAACATGAAAAGCATTTCTAGAGAGTTATGAAATAACAGTAACATGCAGAAGACTGAACAACAGCAGGTTGACAAACATCAACATGACTCCAACACTTATTTTGACAGTAAAGTTATACACAGATGAAGGAATAATTACTATAAAAACATGTCATGTACATGAATGTACCACAGCATGGAAAGGCAATTACATACAGTGTTTATAAACTATGTGATAAAAACACTGAATATTCAGTTCAGCTTTTAGAGAGAGGATACTACACCTCCTCCACCTATAACAGAGACACTGAGGAACCAGGCCACAACCTAAAATCCAAATAAAAACCAGGGTGGAGTGGTTGAGTGAATGTGGTGTAGAAGGTGTGGAGGTGTCTCAGTGTGTCAGAGGAAACTGAGTAGAAGGACAGAGTGCCAGCAGACCAGTCCACATACACTCCAACTCTGTGAGGACCAAAGGACGGAGGGAGATTTATGACTGTTCTACTCTTATTGTAGCAGACATAGTAACGATCATTAGAACAAAACAGAATCCAGGACTTGTCATTAGATCCAAGACAGCAGTCATCACTCCTTCCTTTCCTTGTGATTCCTCTGTATGTCATTCCTATACAAACCCCTCCTTTCCACTCTACCTCCCAGTAGCAGCGTCCAGTCAGACCTTCTCTACACAACACCTGTCTCAAGTCGGTAAATCTGTCTGTGTGATCAGGATGTGGCTGCTCCTCTTCAACCAACACCACCTTCCTGTTGTTGTCAGACAGACGGAGTTGTCTGTTTGCTGTGTTTGGGTCGAGTGTGAGTTTAACAGCATCTGGTGGAGAACAAGACACAAAACAGCAACAGTTTATAATCTAACATCCCTGTTTGGTTCATATATTGTGGATTGATCAACAGACAGATTGTCCATTTATCAGCAGTGTGATGAATACACATGATGTCCACCATCATCTTCATTCTTAGTAGGATGTGAATGGATGGACGTCCCGTACTGCTGTGTGGATGGACTTTCCATCTAAATAGTTGATCAATAGTAATGAATCAAACTAAACAGACACTTACACTTCCTCACTCCTGGTTTCAGCCTCCACGCTCCACCCTGCTCCACCCTGGGAAGAACACAGTCAGAGCAGAACGTTCTCTGAGATCAGGGAAACACGGACATTAAGAAGCTTCCGTATCCATGGTTTCCAATCATGCATCGGTCATATGTGCTGTCTAACAACAAAGCACGTTCCCCAGCATCCCAGTATGATTGACCACATGGTTGTAGAGCGTCCTCCTTGTAGAAGAGCTTGTCAGGGACTGTCAGCTGGTCTCTTCATACCTGAGAGTGTCCAGTCTCCAGCGTGGCTCCTCCAGGCCAGCAGAGAGCAGCCTCACTCCTGCCTCTCCTGGGTGGTTGTAGCTCAGGTCCAGCTCTCTCAGATGGGACGGGTTGGAGCTCAGAGCTGAGGCCAGAGAAGCCACGCCCTCCTGTGTGAGGAGACAGCCTGACAAGCTGCAAACAACATGAAGCATCAGGTGTCAACATCAGGAAGACGGTTGCTACGGCAACAGACACTGATACATAACACAATGAGATGGAATATTGATGTGACCCAGCCTGCACACACACACACACACACACACACACACACACACACACACACACACACACACACACGTTAGGAACTTATAATAATTCATCTGCAAAGACATGATTGTGAGAATGGACTCATGGTTCTATGATTTGGCTTCAGAACACCTGGACTATGCAGCTTCACATTATGTTGAGTCCTTTTGTAAGAGCCAGAAATTTTACTAATACATTGTTATGCTCTTACCTACACTGAATGTATTTGACTTTAGAGTAAAAACTAGTAATCAGTCAGATGGTAGTATATTGACCATGTGTATGCATGTACTAATGACACTGTGAGGTGGCTCCCTCTGCAGGCTACTGGAGGAACTAAGGAACACACCTGAACTCATTTCAGTTCAGGTGTGGCTGCACTGGGAGCAGTGAGCACACACACATACAGATACTCAGAGCTCCTTGGTTTGAATTATAGACTTATTTTGTTTCACAATCTTGGCTGTGGAACAAAAGCATTGATTACCTTTATTTTTTGAACTACTCTGGACATTCAGCTCATTTGAGTTGTTTTTGGGTTACAATGAACATGTTGCATGAAGACAAATCCCTCATTCAGTCCCACAGTGGTTATTTCATGGGAAATTAACCATTTAAAATAACCACGACACCTTTGTTTTATTCCACGTTCACGTCTCTTCCAATATATTCTCATGTATAATTGGTAGTTTTGACATTGTGTGTTTTGCTGTTCTTAATTCCATGTCTCTCTTCCTCACTCTGCACCTATTGCTCTCCTAGCCATCCTGGAAGGAGGATCCCTCTCTCAAGTCCCTTCTCAAGGTTCCTTTATGTTTGTGTTTGGGATTCTGGGAATTTTTTCCTGATCCTTAATTGAGGGTTGGGGGGGTCGTCATCTAACTGTCCTTTGAATGTGAGGATGTAAAGGTGTGTGAGGCTGTAACTGTGATGGAAGTTGTGACTCTTTGGAACGTTGTTCAATGACATTGTTTGGAAAAAGGCTGTGGTTGAACTGTACGAGCTGTCTAAGAGATATGGAAGAAATAAATAGTTTTACCTGCTAATGCTTATTATATTTATTGAAGTTATATTTAGAAGAATATTTTTTATATATAATATATATTATTTTAAATAATATTGTGTTACATTTATTTAATAGTGTATATTGACATAGTTATCTACAGTTGTATACAAATCTCAATATGACTGAAATATTGAGGTCAAGGTTGAGTAACACTGACCTGAGAGTGTCCAGTGCACAGTGTGGACTCCCCAGTCCAGCAGAGAGCAGCTTCACTCCTGAATCCTGCAGATCATTGTTGCTCAGGTCCAGCTCTCTCAGACGAGAGGAGTTGGAGCTGAGAACTGAGGCCAGAGCTTCACAGCTTCTCTTTGACAGATTACAGCCACTCAGCCTGCACATCAACATGACACAGATAAATACATAGTTTGATATTAGATATACACAGATATTTACTTCAAATATGTCATCAGATGTCAAACAGTGTACAGTTAATATACGTGTGTTATCTGTGCACCTACAGAGATGTTTTGGAGGCTTTGACCACGGGCAGCAGCCTCAGAAGAGCTTCCTCTGAAGCAGAGTATTTCCTCAGGTCAAACACTTCCAGCTCCTCTTCTGAAGACAGTAAGATGAAGAGCAGAGCTGAGCACTGAGCAGGGGAGAGCTTCTCTCTGGAGAGACGTCCTGATCTCAGGTGATGTTGGATCTGCTCCACTAGAGAACGGTCATTCAGCTCATTCAGACAGTGGAACAGGTTGATGCTTCTTTCTGGAGAGAGATTCTCACTGAACTTCTTCTTGATGTAAAGCACTGTTTTCTGATTGGTCACTGAGGTACTTCCTGTCTGTTCCAGCAGGCCTCGTAGGAGCAGCTGATTGGTCTCCAGTGAAAGGCCCAATAGGAAGCGAAGGAACAAGTCCAGGTGTCCATTGACACTCTGCAAGGCCTTGTCCACAGCACTCTGGTAGAGGGATTGTAAGTCAGGTTTATTTTTCTTTCCATGAGAGAACTTTGATGTTGGTTGTGCTTCTGACAGCAGATTGACACCAGTGCTGGTCAATGTCATAAAGACATAAACAGCAGCCAGAAACTCCTGGATGCTCAGATGGACAAAGCAGAACACCTTGTCCTGGTAAAGCCCACACTCCTCTTTAAAGATCTGGGTGAAGACTCCTGAGTACACTGAGGCTGCTCTGACATCAATGCCACACTCTGCCAGGTCTGCTTCATAGAAGATCAGGTTTCCTTTCTCCAGCTGCTCACAGGCCAGTTTTCCCAAGGACAGAATGATCTTCTTGCTCTCTGTATTCCAGCGTGGATCTGTCCCAGATCCTCCACGATACTTGACGTTCCCCTGTATGGACTGAACCAGCAGGAAGTGGATGTACATCTCAGTCAGGGTCTTGGGCATCTCTCCTCTCTGGGCTGTTGTCAGGACGTGATCCAGAACTGTAGCAGTGATCCAACAGAAGACTGGGATGTGACACATGATGTGGAGGCTGCGTGATGCCTTGATGTTTGAGATGATGGTGTCAGCCTGCTCCTCCTCTCTGAATCTCTTCCTGAAGTATTCCTCCTTCTGTGGGTCGCTGAAGCCTCTCACTTCTGTCACCATGTCCACACACTCAGGAGGGATCTGATTGGCCGCTGCAGGTCGTGTGGTTATCCAGAGGCGAGCGGAGGGAAGCAGGTTGCCCCGGATGAGGTTTGTCAGCAGAACGTCCACTGAGGTGGACGCTGTGACATCAGTCCACATCTCATTGTTCTGGAAGTCCAGAGGAAGTCGACACTCATCCAGACCGTCCAAGATGAACACAACTTGGAAGTTGTCGTAGCTGCAGATTCCTGATTCTTTGGTTTCAAGAAAGAAGTGATGAACAAGTTCCACCAAACTGAACTGTTTCCCTTTCAGCAAGTTCAGCTCTCTGAAGGTGAATGGAAATGTGAAGTGTATGTCCTGGTTGGCGTTGTCTTCAGCCCAGTCCAGAGTGAACTTGTGTGTTAACACTGTTTTACCAATGCCGGCCACGCCCGTTGTCATCAGTGTTCTGATTGGTTGATCTTGTCCAGGTAAGGGTTTAAAGATGTCTTGACATTTGATGACTGTTTCTTCTGTCACTGTTTTCCTGGAAGCTGCTTCAATCAGTCTGACCTCATGTTCCTGGTTGACCTCCTCACCCCCTCCCTCTGTGATGTAGAGCTCTGTGTACATCTGCTTCAAAAGTGTTGCTTGTCCTGCTTTAGCGATTCCCTCAAACAAACACTGGAACTTCTCCTTCAGATGAGACTTCAGTTGACGTCGGCAGACAGGAGCAAGAATTACTGAATGAACAAACAACAGAGAACATCAATGAGTAGATGTTAAGGTCAATGAGGATCATGTCAATATTTCCTGCTCAACGTGTACAACTCACAACCCCATGTTGTGTATTTAGCTCATCACAGTTGGAACAAGCAGACTGACTGACTGGATGTGTGTGATGTGGAGGTTTAGTGTGCAGCTGCTTATAAATCTGCAGTTTTACTCATATGAACATGTTCCACCATGACAACCAACATGTAGCTTTACTGGCTTATTAGTAGCACACCATTCTACTCTGATACCGAGGTGTAGAAATATCCCATTAAAAAGGTACTAGTACTACTATAAATCTCCCATTAAAATGGAACTACTAGCAGTCTCAAAATGTAAACACCTTATTTGTTGCTTCAGTTTTGATTATATATTATTCCACGTGAAACAACATGAAAGTCCGAGTTTCTAGACTCAGTCATAGAGTGATTCCCAGCCCCTATACTGTCTCCTTACTCCCCACTGTCTCCAAGCAAATGTGTCCTCGCGACTGTGTCCTTACTCCCCACTGACTCCTAGCGACTGTCTCCTTGCAACCGTCTCCTAGTGACTGTGTCTTGCGACTGTGTCCTTGCTCCCCACTGTCTCCTAGCGACTGTCTCCTTGCAACTGTCTCCTAGCGACTGTATCCTCGTGACTGTATCCTAGCGACTGTCACCTTACTCCCCGACTGTCTACTCGCGACTGTCTCCTAGCGACTGTCTCCTAGCGACTAGCTCCTAGCAACAGTCTCCTAGCGACTGTCTCCTTACTCGCCCACTATGTCATAGCAACGGTCTCCGAGCGACTGTCTCGTAGCGACTGTCTTCTAGCGACCGTCTCCTAGCGACTGTCTCCTAGCGACCGTCTCCTAGCGATTGTCGCCTTACTCCCCTACTGTCTCTGAGGGTCTGTCTCCTAGCCACAGTCTCCTAACGACTGTGTCCTAGCGACTGTCTACCAGTGATTGTCTCTTTACTCCCCCACTGTCTGCTAGCGACCATCTCCTAGTGACCGTCTCCCAGCGACCGTCTCTCAGCGACTGTCTCCTAGCGACCATCTTCCAGCGACCGTCTCCTAGCGACCGTCTCCTGGATGTATCTCTGAACTCTACATGTGGAGCTCTCATTTTCTTCTCAGAAACAGTTGTACTAATCAAGCAGAGAACCAGAGTGGAATGTTCCTTTAAATGTGTGAAGCACAGTCTCTTACTGCTCTGCAGAGAGTCAGCCACATCCTCCTGCTTCATCCTCCTCAGGAAGTGCAGTGTGATGTTCACAACTCCCTCTCTGGCGCTCCTCCTCTGCTCCTCTTCCTCAGCGTCCACCTCATCATCCTCTTCATCGCTCTGCCTCTCTGAGCATCGTGGCTCATCTGGACTCAGAACCTTCCGGAGCCTCTTCAGCTCCTCCTTCACAAAGGTGACCATGTTGTCCTCCAGCAGCTGGAACAGAAGAACATCGATAAGAACTTTACTGTCCTGGATTCACATCCCACTGGTGTGAAGAGGAAGCATGGAGACCATCAGCACCACAACACATGCTGCTTCATGTCATTTGGAGCTTGTTGGACATTTACACACCAGGAATAAGGAGTCCAGGTCTGTTTGATGCTGCTGTCCAGACTGAGCACTGGTGACCTCTGACCTCTGCTGGTCACTGTGGAGAGCACAAACACACACACACACACACACACACACACACACACACACACACACACACACACACACACACACACACACACAAACACACACACACACACACACACACACACACACACACACACACACACACACACACACACACACACACAGTTAGAGGTGGTGTCTTGTAGTAAAAACACTCTTGGATGTGACAGAGTTTGAAGGTTCTGATGGGACTGAACAAGGAGCCGGGACTTTGACTCACAGAGCGACCCACCACACGAGTACTGTTCCCAAATACATATTCACACTCCACCTCCTTAGATACGGTGCTATGCTTGGCTGTTCTCACCTTTCTTTTCCTCTCCATTTCACTGTGGTTCACAATCAACACAGTTGTTTGCTCAGTTGCACTCCCATCAATGAAAACAAGGCGGTATTCACCAATCGTGTTCTTCAAAACTGACGGACAAGTTCAAGTTTGGAGGGGTCACTGGTGCAGCCCCAGCCACACCTTTTTATTTGACACATTTGGATCGTTCCACACAAATAGAGATATATTTAGAGACAGAATTCAACATTTTAACAAATGGAAATATACCATAATAAGTACAAGACATTAATACAACTAAAACTACAATTCATCATAAAAAAGCAACAGACGGGATGAGTCATTTTAAAGGACATGTCCCACAATGCATCAGGACAGGTTGCCATGGTTGCAGCAGTTGATATCAATATCCAATATCACTGGAAGCTTGAATTCAGTGCACTATACGTTCTTTTAAAGTTGAAGTAGTCATTTCTATATTTTATACCTACCTACATTTTTTTGTATGTGACAAATAAAAAATCTTGAATCTCTTGAATATATGGATGTACACAACCATTTAAAAAGTGCCAACAAAAGCCCTCCCTGTCACTGACGTTGTGCTTTAACGCTGGTTCTGAACAATTCATTTGCTCCTGACTTGTTCCCTCTGCTCAGTAGAGAATGATAACAATCTCCTCTGTTTCCATCTTCTGTTTCAAAGTCCTACCTCTTCTCCCTGGAGGGGCGGCCATCTTTGAAGAGAATAGGAACACCCATAGACCGGTCACTCTTCATGGAGACACAGCTGGGTTCAGGACAGTCTGCTCTCTCCTGATGGAATCTACCAGATGAACAATAAGCAGCATCTGGACGTTAGGATTTGAGGATGTTTAGCTGTTTTATTTGATCAACTATTTGATAAATCCTCACCTCTGCTCCGTACACTGATCTCCATCTTTAAACTTTAAAGGTGGAGCCATAGAGCGGTCACTCTTGAAGGAGACCCCACTGGGGGCAGGAGCCTCTGGACTCTCCTGCTGCTCTGGGCTTCAACACAACACACACAGAGCTTTTCCTCAGACTCATGAAGGTGTAGTGACATCACTCCTGAGCTCTGGGATGGACAACAGTCCCAGACGCTCAGAGATCCTCATCTTACCTCTTAGCTTTGCTCGGGCCGCCATGTTCCCCAGACAGAGTTGTTTTAGAGGTGGGACGCCCCTCCTCTCTCTCCTCACACACATTCATGGTAGACTGCAGACCTTTAAATTCAGATGATGTCATGATGATGTCACAGTGTTTCGGCCCGCTGGCCAAACAGGTTGGGCAACAAGATTTAAACAGAAAGAGTTTACAACAAGCTCTGCATGTCACTCATCACAACACACGTTGCACTTCAAACCAATAACAACAACACCTGCATCTCTCAGTCATCAGAACAAGCTCTGTATTTCTACCCAATCAGATGCAGCGAACAGCACCTTTCACTGATCACATTGAATGAGGGATGAATGTTGATCATCACTCCTCCAGTTTCACAGCATTGAACTCAAACTGGAAGGATTTACAGTCTCCAAGAAGTCACCGTTCATCCATTGTGTCCAAACAGAAACACACTTTTCTTGACCTTGGCTCATGTGACCATGTGGTGGTCTCTCTCTCCCGCTCCATGAAGTGGCTCCGTCTCTCTCTCGCTGGTCTATCATCTCTGCTTTGAGATTCTCTGGCTTGTGTTGATGTTTCTTTTTTCTCAAACGTTCCTTTCTATTCTCTACAAGTTAGAAAGGAATGACTTCCTGCAACACCACATTGTCTTCCATTTCCCCTAAATCTCACCCCTTCCAGTAAGACAGGCAGATAGACAGGTATATCTTAGGTGAGGCATAAGCAGTAAGGCAGGTATGTAAGCAGTAAGACAGGTACATGTATTTCTCCATATAAAGCTTGAAACTAAGCTCCTTCCCTTCTCCGACCTGGTGTTCTACATGAAGCGGACGCAGATCAAATGTTTTTCAGTCCAAACTGTGGAAGCTCTTCAAATAGAAGGTAAATGATCAACAAGAACCAACGTCACATTCTAGCTTTCTTCAAAAATACATGAGCTCATACAAATATGGTGTCGGGAGCTGTGTTCCTACCTGTGTTCCTTCATACGTCCACTGTTCCCTGGTGGCTTCCAGTCCCTTCAATCCACTGAGACATTTGACCTTCTTCATGTGTGGAGAGAAGACGCTGCTGTTCCTCCACAGTCGGTCCTGGCTGCTTGTGTTCATTTGTTCCTCCTCAGTAAAACTTTCCTTCTCAAGCGTCGTCACATGAGTGTGAAGTCAAACCGGTCCAACCTGGAACCGGGAACCAACTCACACATCAGCGAGTGCAGACGGACTGAGCGGCAGGTGGAGATCTGGCTCCACCTCTAAAGCTCAGTGAGCAGGTACGACGAGACACACCCACACTCAGACACACACACACACATACACACACACACACACACAAACACACACACGCACACACACACACACACACAGACTTATTCACAAACACACACTTGCACCCCAACACAGACACACACACACACACACACACACTCACACACACACACACACTCACACACACACTCACACAAACACAGACACACACACACACACACACACAGACACACACACACACAGACACACACACACACAGACACACACACACACACACACACACACACACACACACACACACACACACACACACTCAGACACACACACACACACACACACACACACTCAGACACACACACACACACACACACACTCAGACACACACACACACACACACACTCAGACACACACACACACACACACACACACACACACACACACACACACACACACACACACACACACACACACACTCAGACACACACACACTCAGACACACACACACACACATTCAAATAAATATATATATATATATCAAATATAAACAAAGAGTAAACCTTACTGCTTGATCATAATTCCACTCATTTGTTTCCTTGTCATTGTACATAGATCTATGTTCTACAAGATATGAAGGAAGTTCAATCTTTCTTCATCAGCTCAAGGACCATTCAAGGGTTGTACTCCTCAGGTTTTGGAACAAAGTTCAAACCCAGAGTTTATTGCATGTGTGGAAGGACGTGACCTTGTGGTTGTGCTTGAATCATGGTGCTGGCAGGACACAGACACCCACCGTCCCCCAGGATACGCAGAAACCTTACAGCCATCCCTCAAGCAGAGAAACACCACACACGGAGAGACTCGGGTGGGGTTATTGTACGGTGCAAAGAGGATGAGTCAAGCCAATTAAAACCAATCAAAACAGCAGCAACACATATGTGGCTTCAATTCAACACAACCACATCACATGTGATGAGGCTTTATATATATGTGCAGCCTACACCCCCCCCCCAGGAACCTCCCTATTTGAACAAAAACCTTTTTGACCTTCTCCAAGCAGAGATCAACCACCACCACCCAGGGTGGTGTTCTGCTGATGGGTGCTCTGGGCTGCCTGTGCGGGCACCCTGCCTTCTTGTGCCCTACGTCCCCACACTCAAAGCACTTCCTGTTTCCAGAGCGGGTGTTAAGCGTGTAGTAGCCCTATTCACGCTCCACCCTGAAGCTGACGTCCAGCTCCTGCTGCGGGGAGCTGAGCACCATCAGGCGCTGCCTCCGCAGGGACTGCACATGCTGCAGCGCCTCCTTTCTACACCCCAGCGGGGGGGGCTCCGCAGATCACCGCCCTGGTGCGCAATCGGGTCGTCCACCGTGAGGCCGCTCTCCACCGGTACGGCCGCCAAGCGCTCCCGCTCCGCAGGAACCACCATCGTGCCGCTCATTCAAGCGGTGACAAACAGGCTGTGGCCCCGACCTCCAGGGCCACAGCCTCCAGGACCCGCACTCACACCGGGCTCCGACTGAACCCGCGCTCAGCGCCGCAGGGACAGAGCCTGCGTCAGCAACAGACAAACAAACTGAAGGAAAAAGTAAAACTAAACAAGAAATGAAAACAAAAGTTACATGACAACACACACAAAGTACTACAACTATATAATGATACAAAGCTATGTTAATATTCATAGTTTGAATTGTGTTTTCTTCAAGTATGTTTTCCTTGCACTGCATTCTCTGTCTGGTTGTAAGATTAAATAATGTAATGCTATTTAAAATTACTTTTAGGAGGATTTAAATGTATATTTAATACAACACAGTCAATTAATTCTATTATATAATTATAGGACCCAGAATTGCGATTGTGGCGCCTCCCCTTGCGGCTGCCTGCGCGAGCATCTTGTGTCGATTACGCACATTTTGGTATTTTTTAGTATTTATAGAGCTTATTGTGCGTAATCACCGGGTGTCATGACATTTCACTGCATATATGTATGAACGTATGTATATGTATGTGACAAATAATCTCTTGAACTTGAACTTGAACATGAACAAAGAAGAGAAAATACACAGAAAAACTGTAAAGTGCTTCAAGTTTGTGGAACAAACAAATGACCACGTTCCCAGCTTCTCAGAGAGACAGACAGACAGACAGACAGACAGACAGGGAGATCATTTTTTTTAAATATCATAAACATAAACAAATCAATAAATATCAAGGAATGAAAAACAAAACATACTTAGGTAGAGTACGGTATATTTTCACATGTTACCTCTGTCATTTGTCCAAAGGCAGATGTTACAGTCCTCTGTGCCGCCTTGTCAAGATATGTGCAGTACACGTAGTATCTGCTTCCTATGTATAGTGTTTTTTTATTAGTATGTTTCTATATATTTGATATTTTTTATAGCGTGTACCTTCATATGCTCTATTTTCTGCTGTTCCCCTTTTTGCTGCTGGAACGATGTCAATTTCCCCGTTGTGGTTCTAATGAAGGTTTATCTTATCTTCAAACAAAACCAGGCTGAAGTTTGCACCTTATTCGATCTGTTTTGTTTATACATATATTCCATTAAAATGCACGGTGGACAGTCATTGTGTGTATTATTTTTCTCAATACAGAGTATTCATAACAGATGATTCATTGTTGAAATGTGTGGATAGAGGCCTCTGCAGCACAGGACAGAGATGAGTCACCACATAGAGCCACCTACAGGCCAAACAACGGTACTGCAGCCATTTAAGGTGGACTGAGAAGTTCAACTCAGGGCACGAGGTGTAGCGTGCTAGCAGCTAGCCTCGTTAGCTTAGCTTAGCTCGGTTGTCTTCAGAGAAGTCACCGAGACGGGGAAAGAAACGCAGCGAAAACTGAGAAATCCTCGTTGGTCCTGGATCTCTTGGTGCACTTTTCAGCTGCTTTGAAACGTTGAAAGTGCTGCTAAAACTTCAAAATAAAAAACTTTTTCCCCCTTTTCTCCGCCTCCAACTCAACTGCTTTTCATGTCGTCTTCAGTTGAAAAGGTTTTTGTCCTCGTCCAACTGCAACGTGTGTCATTCAAACAAGAACAAGTGATGAATAAAATCCATACAAGCAGCTGTTATTATCAAACAGAAGTTTTTGTTGAATACATGTATTGATACTGGAGGTATTGGGACATGTTTGATCATTGGGAGCCTCATTGGTTTCTTATTAGAAGCCTCCTTTTCTCTCCACAGTTGAAGAAACTACTCAAATCAACTTGGTTCAAAAGTTGTATTTGTGCTTCACAAGCTCCAAAGCTGGATTCCAGCTCCTGTGTGTCCAGGCTGTTTCAAGAATGTTTCAAGGCTGTTTCAAGGCTTCATGGGATGATACTGTTTTTGGGGCTGAGACAGTGACTGACAAAGTGTCCCTTCAACAAGGAAACTCAGTAAAATACAATCCCTGTCAAATAAAAACACACCTTTTATTTGTTGTATTTGGAAGAATACCTTCGCTCGCTCCTGTCAAAGAAAAAAAAGAACCCAGTTTATTTCACAAACCTGCCCAAATTTTATGTTCCCGTCCAATGCCATTTGTTCCAGCCCGATGTGATCAAAAGTAGCCCAAGAGGGAGGAAAATCACCCAACCTGGCAACCCTGGAGGCAGCTATCACACCGAGCTGCAACGGCCTGCTGCAGACCTCCCTCCTGAGACCCCTGGGTCTGTCAGCCAATGGGGTTTGAGAATGACCTCCCTCCTGAGGCCCCTGGGTCTGTCAGCCAATGGGGTTTGAGAATGACCTCCCTCCCGAGGCCCCTGGGTTTGTCAGCCAATGGGGTTTGAGAATGACCTCCCTCCTGAGGCCCCTGGGTCGGTCAGCCAATGGGGTTTGAGAATGACCTCCCTCCCGAGGCCCCTGGGTCGGTCAGCCAATGGGGTTTGAGAATAACCTCCCTCCCGAGGCCCCTGGGTCTGTCAGCCAATGGGGTTTGAGAATGACCTCCCTCCCGAGGCCCCTGGGTCTGTCAGCCAATGGGGTTTTAGAATGACCTCCCTCCTGAGGCCCCTGGGTCTGTCAGCCAATTGGGTTTGAGAATGACCTCCCTCCTGAGGCCCCTGGGTCTGTCAGCCAATGGGGTTTGAGAATGACCTCCCTCCTGAGGCCCCTGGGTCTGTCAGCCAATGGGGTTTGAGAATGACCTCCCTCCTGACGCCCTGGGTCTGTCAGCCAATGGGGTTTGAGAATGACCTCCCTCCCGAGGCCCCTGGTTCTCTCAGCCAATGGGGTTTGAGAATGACCTCCCTCCCGAGGCCCCTGGGTCTGTCAGCCAATGGGGTTTGGTTTGGATTGTCGTTCCACTTAAATGTGTTTCGGGACCAATGAGAGTTGAGAAACAATCAATCCAGTTGGTGAATCCTCATCATCTCACATCTACGAGGCCTCGTTTCAAAGTTTGTTCTGCTTCCGTTGCCGTGCTTCCATCTTGTGGGAGACACGGAAGCCAAGCAGCAGCGCCCCAAACCCCTCCCCATGGAAGTAACTTTAGTCTAATACTACTTGATGTCATCAGATATTACAACAACGCTGCAAACGTATTCATATTTGTACCACAATAAAGGCTTTGTTGTTGAAAATGTATTTAGGGCTGCGAGCGCCGGCCTCTTAACTCACTACTATCATTTGCCAGCAGTTGAGGCAGTTTCAGCCCTAATGAAACGCTGATGATTCATCAATAATCCATCATTCTTCAGTGTTGTGTCATGTTGATCAAGCTTCACTCGTTCAAATCATTGTTTTGTCATGAGTGCTGTGAGGACAACATGTAATAACTACACCTGTCCACCAGAGGGAGCGACAACACCTACACCTGTCTATCTGATCTTCTTCTACGTTTACTTTGAAATGTTTTACTGTGTGAGGGACACAGTGCGTCCACTGGACATTGGCTGTTGTCCAGCAATGTTCCCACAGCTATGATGTATTGACTGTTCATGACGCCATTATTCAACCATTTCAACCATGATCCATCCAGCTTTTTAACACCTCGTGAAACGATGGGAGTGGTTTATTTTGCTCACCCTATTTTTCACTCGTTTCAGTTGTATAACCTCATAAAAATGTCAAGTCTTTGATCCAGTTTGTTGTAAAATGAATAAAAATAAATACATAATAATACTGTTTATATATATACACAAACAAGATGAGGCTGATGACGTCAGAAGTAACGTGGCATCATGGGAGTCGTGGTCTTCACCAACCAATAGTGACGGTGCGACCTCCCAGTTGAAGGGGGAATTGAAGCTCCTCTATCGGCTTCATATGTGTGGACGTCTGCCTCTGATACTTTGCTTTTTATTGCAGCTCTTTTAACAATACAATGATACCAATAATGGATACCAGTTGGGTTTCAGCAGATACATACGTCAAGGTACAAATAGGTAAATAAAGGACAAACACATCAACCATAGAAAGAGGGTTTGATCAATAGCAGATCAAATAAAATATGCCAGGGGGCAACATAAATAAAGAGAAAGTGACTTCAGTGAAAACATTCAAATGGCAGCACAGTCTCACAGTTTTAATATATTTTTTTGTATTTTAGTTAGTGTTAATATATAGCTTTATATTATTATAACTTTATATTTCATTCTTGAAAACATGCTAGTGAGGTTTTCCTTTCGCAAATTTACATTTGTGAACACAAAAAATTGCAAAAAATCTGCGATTGATTAGAAAATACTGTGTGTTGATCCTTAAAAGGAAACTAAACATGTATTTTCCAGCAGACGCTTAAAGTTACAGATAATATTATCCGAGATAAATGTGCAAATATCCTGCCACAGATGAGGGCTATACATCCATTTCAGTCTCAGTTTGGGAATCACAGAAGGCCTGGCTCTGATAGCAGCCAGTGCCTCCCAGGCCACTGACCTCAGCACACGTCATGATGTCGCTACAGAGAGGACACATCGGTAGTGACCACATCTACTGACAGATGATGCCTTGTTGAGGATGGCATCAGAACATCAACATGTGTCAACATGAGTAGGTGACACTCAACGTTCCCCTCATCTTTTTATTGATTTATTTACATTTAAAAAACACAACCTTCATTTCAGTCACAGTGAATTAGAAAACAAACATCAGAGCAGTAAACGTTCCCCGAATTAAAGTTCCTACTGAACATGTAGGTACCTTCTAGTACCAAGAGTCACCACTAGGTGTCCCCAACATTTCCTTTACAAAGAGCATTGTTTTCATTTGTCCGTTAAAAGTCAGATGGGCACCAGCAAATTAGAAAGATTGAAACAGCGAATACAGCAGCAGTGACAATCATATTTTTTATTTTTAATTTTCGACACAATAGACTTCAAATTGAAGTGAAGATTGATTAATCAATAATAAATAGATTTAGCGATAACAAACTTCAATAAAATGAATGTATAACAACAACAAAAAAAATAATATATATACTGTAAGGTACTGTCATGTTGGGATTACACCAAATATTTGGACAAAGCAGACAAACATTAAAGGGGCAATAGACAACTTTTCAACTCTACCCCAGTGTTTCCAAGGGGTATTTTTTATTGTGCTGCTGTCACAAAGACAGCCGCATCGCTTTACGTTTTCCTCAGAGCGCTGCGTGGAAATGATCGACAGCGCTTTGGAAATAAAAGAAGTGTCACAATTTGATTTACTTTGGTTGAACAATCATAGACATATATACACAGACGCTGCATTGACGGCTTCAGACCGTCGGTGGGATGCGTCACTAGACACTAGACCCACCGCAGCTAAACCCGCTACTTTGTGCATTTCTAAAATCGCCAGGAACCGCCAGAGTCAAGTAAGTTGAAAAAACCTTTGTAGAAGGAAAATTAGATTTTTCCAGATTTGTGTTCCTTTGTGTTTTTTTTTTAGTTTTTTTAATCTCTCAACGTATTTTTCAAAACCGAGTTTCATTTATAAATAGTCGAAAAAAGTTTCACCATGTAGTTAAATATTATTATATGGGGAAACACAGTTCACTTACCGAGACGTTGAACAGCGCTGAACAGCGTCGATCGATTTTTTCCTTTAAAGCTACGGTCCAGGTGAAGATTATTCCTCCATATGCCATGTGATGTGAAGTCACAATGTGAAACCGTTTTGATAGAGTTCAGCCTTAAATTCGTACTACTTTAACACACACCTGGATCCATCGTTGTGAAAGGGTGAAACCATCTAAGAAGAAAAGCTGACGTCACTTCCTAAAAGAGATGGTTGAAGCGCAGGACGAGGATTCTTCGATTCTTCTGACCAGTGCGATAGATCCAAGTCAGTGTAAGCAGCGCGGACTGGTCTTCGTTTTCTGCGATGATAGTCAGTTCTCCGACAGCGACGCAGAGAACGACAGCGATGCTGGATCTGATACCGGTGTAATCCCGGACTTGGAGAACATTTCAAACAGCAGATTTCAACCTGAATGTGACAATTAAAAACAAAATTTTTTCAAGAACCACTGGAGGAGACTGACGAAGACTGACTGGAGGACACGCCCGTTGTTGTTAGAACGGAAGAAGTTGATGATGTGATGAAGTCCGTTGAGGTTTGTGAGGCATTGTGTGAGGAACAAGTAGCATTGCATTAGATTCTCAAGTTTACTTGCAAATGCAGCCAGGGGCGAAAAGAAACTGGCAGGCTTGACCAGGAATCATGTACAGAGAAACTGAATCCTGATTTAATCTATAGATCACGTTACATGACAGCAGCCTTAACAAAGCAGGAAACAGACATGTTTATCATGGGACAGCTATTCTGCAGTGGGAGACACAGTGAAATGACTTCAGACAACAAGAAAACACCAACCAAAAGAAAGAGGGAGTGGACCCAGTACTCGGTGGATGGTGTACAAATCTGCAGAGGTGTTACCTGTCTGCTCCTTGAGGATTCACTGCGCGATGCGGTCGATGGTTCCCAGCTTTTGGTTGAACATGTCGAGGTAATCTCCCATGATGCAATACTCTGCCGGCCGCGCCCGCAGCTTGTAGCCGCCGGCGACCTGCTTCACCGACTCTCCCACCTTAGTCAGCAGGGCCAGACCCTGGCGCTTGTTCAGGTCCTGGGGAGGAAGAAAACACACACATCTTACATTTACAAAAGACTAGAGTTAAATATTAGAGAAGTCATACTGGGACATTTTTTTACTCATATCGCACAGTCATCATTTATTGAAACTAGAAAACTGTGAACGATGATCAGACGCCTTTTTCATTTCATGAAAGTACTGATGTATTGTCCGTCCTGCGTGAGTAGTACCAGCAGTACCAGGTGGCGATGCCTGTTACGGCCCTTGCCCTTATTGACGCCTAAGACACATACAGATGAATGTCAAATAATGGATGGAATTGACATTGCATTATGCCTTTAAATCAACAAAATAAACCATGAAACTACATCTACCGTTGTCGAGATATTCATGAAAATTGTGGATCCCCTCCAGAGTAGAGTAGAGTAGAGGTAGAGCAGAGGCAGAGTAGGTATGTAAAATGTGTTAGTAGTTCAGGAGCAGTATTTACATCATCCCTTACCTTGGCAGTGAGGAAGGTATTGAGGTGGGGGGAGAAGGAGAGCACAGGGTGGTCCGCCACCCGCTTCAGGAACTTGTCCAGGGCTTTCGTCCTCATCTCCACAAACTCTTCTGAAAAACGATCCACCACTCCCTTCATCACAAACTTCTCTGGCAGCGGCGGGAGAGAGAGGAGCAGGAGATGGAGAGTCCAGTCACTAAATGTGCCTTAAACAACTGCAACTGTCATTCCTACCTTTAGCAAAGATGTTACATCCACGTTGAAAATAAATGCATTTCAAAAAGAATAAAATCTTCGAATAAGAAGTACTTTCTTCGATACCAACTATTGCCTAAAACTAGGGCTGTACCCGACTCAGAGTTTTGTCAGTCGAATCGAATTCAGGTGTTTAATGCCAATATTCGACTATTGGGCCGGGGCTACAACATTAAAGAACGTAGTATTTATAAGCTCCATACATTACCGGTACTGTTAACGGTGTTGGAGGAATAAATGGAGGAAGGGGGCGGGGCCGACTCCCCTCAAATTAAAAAACTCAAATTGTGTCATAAATCGCACGCGACAAAGTGAACGTGGCTTGGAGTCTGCGGAGTCACATTTCACTTATGACGGGAGGAGAGGAGGGAGGGTTGTACAAGACCTTAGATCAGGTCTAGATCAGGACCTGTCTCCCTCCCTCCGTGCATAACGGGGACACCAGGCCCGCACCATGTGGTAACACCGGTGTTGTCAGTGACTTTATCAACCGGTGGGAAAAATGCCTCAGTGTGGCATCCCGATACCGGATCAATAAGCAGTATCGGTAAGAGTAGTAGAACTGTTAAAACCATAACGATACCCATCCCTACTCACGCCCCGTTACTCCAAATGAAACAACTAAAAAAGAGGAACAGGGCGCACGGAGAGGGTGACCTGCTGGGATGAGGGTCATGTGACCTACTGGGATGAGGTGTGTGGGCTGGCTGTCCTCCAGTTTGCTCCTCAGTCAAAGTCCTGTTAGCGCCGCAGTATTCTGGCAGGTCGAACGCCATCCGAGTGATCTGCAAAAAAAAAACACACACACACACACACACACACACACACCTCTGTGTGAACAGGTTGCAATTTTCTTGGCCCAATCTGAGTCTGAGCGGCCGATTCTGATTTTGTTTCAGTTGTATGTTGATAATAAAACATTGACTATTAAATAACTTGTGCACCGTCGTCCCATCATTTTGAGTTCATATCATGGATCATTTGGTGTCATTGGGTCGATCTGCTGTACATCAACGACAGACACATGGAGTGATGTGATGACGCTCACGTGACAGGACAGCTGCACATACGGAGCCATGCAATTTGATAGATATTATACTAATATACTGTCGCAATAATATATATGATACTGTTCATTATTCACTGTGGAACAATAATACAACATGAAACTGTCCCCTAGTTACAGTAAAATACAACATGGAACTGTCACCAAGTTTCAGTAGAATACAACCTGTAAGTCATTGAGGTTTAGTAGAACACAACCTAAAACTAACATGGAAATGTCCAGTTCAACCTTCAAATCAAAGTCTCTTTCACTTCAAGTGCAAATATACATTTCTACTGTATTGATGTGGTACTTGCCATTCCAAAATAAAGTCGTCATAATAAATGTGCGACTCTTGTCACTGTACTTCACTGGAAGTCCTCCTTCACTCAGCGCGCATGAAACCAACTGAATCAAATGGAACGACTGCTTTTACTGAGTGACTGGTCAAGAAGCGAGTGTCAAAAAGGAGTGGAACCTTTGCACCATGAAGCAGCAGAGCAGACGCTGCTGTAGTGACACTGATACAAACACAGTTGACTTGGGCCATCGTGCAAAATTCCAACCCGCGAGCGCCGGGGCAGCGGTATCTGTATCTACAAACAGCCTATCCCATAAACATAACTCTATTCCCTTTACTTCTATTGTAGCCCCACTCTGTATCAACTTTTTGAGTCTTATTTTAATTTAATTTAATTTTATATTATTCTATTCACTAACTGTATTCGGCTTTAGGAATCAGTTAGTTCAGTGAGTTGCTAGGTAGTTGTTTCTTAGCTGTTATGTTCGGTTTAGTAACAATTTTACATAATCTCTGGGTGTGTTCAGTAACATTTCACTGCATATATGTATGAACGTATGTATATGTACGTGACCAATAAACCTCTTGAATCTTCAATCTGGCATTAAAACGGACCATTTTGATTGTCCAGTGGGATCAGGGTTCAGTGTGAATCAGGGTTTTTGGGACACGGTAACGGTATAGTTTCAGTATCGTTATATTTAAGGAAAATCTTTCAAAAAAAGTTCAAAGTTCAAAGGTGTAAAACATTTTTGACAGGAGTCCTCCATAAATAACTAGTGTAACACTGTAAATAACTAGTGTAACACTGTGGGTATGACTGTGGGGGTTAGGGTTCATTGGTGGTTGTTATAATTTGCATGAGTTCATCAGATTGGAGGGAAACGTCCAGGATAATGGATAATTCAAGTATTAATTTCCATCAGTTATATATAATAAATATTTTAAAAACGTTTATCAATAATAAATAAACTAAAGCACTACCATTGTTGTTTTTGTGCTGAACAGTCATGAACAGTGTTGGGAGAGAAGACGACAGCCTTCACGAGGCCTCTCCTGTGAGTAGTGAGAAGTGGTGCAAGACCAACTCACAAAACTAATGTCGCCAAATAATCATCGAGCTGGCAGACCAAGGTACAAGCCAAGGCCAAAACCAAGGCAGAGAACATCCTCTTTAGGACGGGCGGACACCCCCACCGTCGAAAACCAAGGTCTGTTGGTGGTCCAACTCAATGTCGAGGGCCTAACCATCGCCAAACTCGAAGTCATCAGGCATCTGGCCGATTCCAACAAAGTGGCAGCGGTCCTCCTGCAAGAGACACACTGGGTGTCAGATGAAAACCTCAAGCTTCCTGGGTTCTCCCTCGCTGGATCCATCCACAGCAAGAAGCATGGAATGGCAACCTTCGTCCGAGATGGTTTGAGCTGGGCAGCCACAAGCCAATCTCCACCTGGCTGCAACATCGAGTGGCTGGTCACAAAAATCCAAGAAACATCTGTCATGAACGTATATAAGCCCCCACCAACAGCGCTGACTGCATCATCACTTCCATCCGTGACTGCTCCTGCCATCTATGCAGGTGACTTCAACTGCCAACATACGGATTGGGGTTACCAACACACATCACAGGATGGAGAAGCACTGAGTGAGTGGGCCTCTAACATTGAGGCACAACTGCTGTACGACCCAAAGGAGCCCCCAAGCTTCTGCTCTGCACGTTGGAACTCTTACATCAACCCAGATCTGGCCTTCGTCATATGCCACAGTAACGACCTGAAACCGGAGAGACGTGTCTTGGACAGGTTCCCTCGCTCACACCACCGGCCATCCATCATCAAAGTACCATCCCTAGTACAGCCGGTAGCTGGCAAACCGGTCAGGAGATGGAACTTCAGGAAGGTGAACTGGCAGTTGTTTACGGTGGAAACAGAAAGAAGAACTGCTGGTCTCATGGACCCAGAAGCAGAAGATGTGGATGCTGCATACAGTGCCTACTGTGAAGTCCTCCTAAGGGCAGCAAAGCACAACATCCCACGTGGCTACAATAAAAACTATATCCCGGGCTGGGATGAGGAGTGCAGTTGCCTGCTGCGCCAACACCAGCAGGCGAGCTCCAGGGAAGAAATGGACGCAACAGCAGCAGCCCTACTGCAGAAGCTGGATGACACCCCAAGGGCTAGGTGGACGGAAGTAGCGGAATCCATTGACTTCACCCACTCCAGCCGGAAGGCGTGGCAGACCATCAACTTGCTCTCAGGGAGAAAAACAACACCTCGTAGGTGTCCAGTGACTGCAGATGCTATTGCTTCCCAGCTCCTGCAAAATGGTCGCTTCCCTGATGCGGACAAAAACCTACCTCACACGACTGACATCGTGTGAGGTATCATCCCTCGCCAGAGCAGCCAGCGCTGATGCTAATTTCTCAGGAGACTTCACAGCAGCCGAGCTAAAGGCAGCAATCAAAAAACTGAAGCTGGGCAAATCACCAGGTCGAGACAATATCCATCCAGAGTTTGTCATGCACCAAAGAGAAAGAACATCTCAATGGCTACGCACATTCTTCTAATCATGCTTCCAGAGGTCCAAGTTCCCAAAGACCTGGCGCCGTGCTTCCGTCATAGCCAAAGCTAGCCAAGGCCATGCACTGAGCTAACTTAGTTAGCTTGAGATGCTGGAAGGTGTATTTCCCTAACTTGACAGGAGCTAGGCTAGCCCATCCCCTCTGCGTCCATGCATTGAGCGAAGCTGGTTAGCATGAGATACTGGAAGGTGTATTTCCCTAACTTGACAGGAGCTAGGCTAGCCGATCCCCTCTGCGGCCATGCATTGAGCTAAGCTAGTTAGCATGAGATACTGGAAGGTGTATTTCCCTAACTTGACAGGAGCTAGGCTAGCCCATCCCCTCTCATCTATCTCAGTACTGGTCGTTCAGGGATGAATCTGGTGTTGACCTTCTCTTCTGATTCTGGGTGAGATGGATGGACCAAAAGTGAATTCCTCTCAAACTTGACGTGTACATATACTGTGGTATCCTATTGTGTAAACTTCATTTTGGGGATTTCTATTTTTAAAAAGTTTAATAGAAAGCTCAAGATTCTTGGGGGGGAATTATGATTTTGTAAATATTTATAATTAATGAAATCAACGTCTTTCAAATGAATCCACACAATTACACTTAAAGTTTTCAAAACATAAAAACAGAATAAAGTATAATGTAACAAAGATAAATACATGTTTTGGTGTATTATTAGTAAATTGGCTGCACGCTGTTCTTCCCTGAATCCTTTCACTCTCAGACTCAGCGTGAAGCACTAAACGAGCCCCAAAAGCCCAAACTCCACCTCGGTGGAGGCTCTGTAGGCGATGTAGGTCTCCATGGTGGAGATGTGCTTCTCAGGGTCGTCCACGGTGACCGACGGGCGGTGCGTTTCCGTGGCGACGTAGAGGTCGAGGGCGTCGCCGTCCGCCTCGTCGTCAAGCTGCAGCCGCTTGACAGCGACGACGCCGACGGTGAGTCCCCAATCATGCCAGACGGACGCCGTTACCGTGACGACGATGACGCCTCTTTCTACGTCGATGGAAGCCTTGTGACCGCAACACACACACAAATACATACACACACACATGTTTACATACACACACAAGCATGTATATACATACATGGCACGTCGAGCTCTAGTGCTGAGGTTGCTGTGTAGTGTATCACTGCTCGTATTGTAATATTGCAACTTGGACTACTGGATTGACTCTGTACATTTCACTGCTATTTGCTGATCTGCCAACAAGCTTGTGTTCCAGACACACCCCCTATTCAGGTAAGTCCTCTCTTATGTGGGCGTGCTCTTAGCCAGGTGCAACCCTAATCACACGAGCAGCTGTATTCTATCACCTATTTATGGTCCTGCCCTTGAAGCGTTAGCTTCAAGCGTTGGCCCAATTTTAGTCGCTCTCGTGTGAAGACGCTCTGTGTAAAGACGCACGTCTACCTCTGCACGTCAAATAGAAGTGCATTACTGACTAAATCTGTTTTATTGTTGTCGTTTGTTGTTGTCCCTTGCTGTTGTTTTTCTTGTTATTATTTCTGGTTCAGTCTTATTTGGCACTTACTTTGTCCTAGCTGGTTTCAGGGTAGTACCGGCATATCTGCTGCTAACTGCTCAGCCATCAGCAAGGGTGTGAGCCAAGCAACTCCCTCTAATCAGTAAACCCTTTGTCTAACTTTCTGGGCGTGTCCTCCTTCCGCTGGACAGGGATAAATACCCTGCACTACAAACTAACTCTGAGTCGAGCTCTAGTGCTGAGGTTGCTGTGTAGTGTATCACTGCTCGTATTGTAATATTGCAACTTGGACTACTGGATTGACTCTGTACATTTCACTGCTATTTGCTGATCTGCCAACAAGCTTGTGTTCCAGACACACCCCCTATTCAGGTAAGTCCTCTCTTATGTGGGCGTGCTCTTAGCCAGGTGCAACCCTAATCACACGAGCAGCTGTATTCTATCACCTATTTATGGTCCTGCCCTTGAAGCGTTAGCTTCAAGCGTTGGCCCATTTGTAGTCGCTCTCGTGTGAAGACGCTCTGTGTAAAGACGCACGTCTACCTCTGCACGTCAAATAGAAGTGCATTACTGACTAAATCTGTTTTATTGTTGTCGTTTGTTGTTGTCCCTTGCTGTTGTTTTTCTTGTTATTATTGCTGGTTCAGTCTTATTTGGCACTTACTTTGTCCTAGCTGGTTTCAGGGTAGTACCGGCATATCTGCTGCTAACTGCTCAGCCATCAGCAAGGGTGTGAGCCAAGCAACTCCCTCTAATCAGTAAACCCTTTGTCTAACTTTCTGGGCGTGTCCTCCTTCCGCTGGACAGGGATAAATACCCTGCACTACAAACTAACTCTGAGTCGAGCTCTAGTGCTGAGGTTGCTGTGTAGTGTATCACTGCTCGTATTGTAATATTGCAACTTGGACTACTGGATTGACTCTGTACATTTCACTGCTATTTGCTGATCTGCCAACAAGCTTGTGTTCCAGACACACCCCCTATTCAGGTAAGTCCTCTCTTATGTGGGCGTGCTCTTAGCCAGGTGCAACCCTAATCACACGAGCAGCTGAATTCTATCACCTATTTATGGTCCTGCCCTTGAAGCGTTAGCTTCAAGCGTTGGCCCATTTGTAGTCGCTCTGTGTAAAGACGCACGTCTACCTCTGCACGTCAACCGAAGCAAGGACACCGAACAAGGCAAACCTGCCTTCTTTCTCTCACTCCATACAAAATGTGCTACTACCGCATCCCTACAACTTCAAGGTCACCCAGAAAGCGTCGTTATACCATACGCCGATGCAATCCGGGTAACCTCAGGTCCCTGCAGCAAACATCTTCTGCAAAGACCTCCTTCTCTGTTGGCTTGTGGAATTGTCGATCTGCAGTTAACAAGGCAGACTTCATTTCTGGTCATGCCAACCACCTCTCCTTGGAGCTCCTTGCTCTCACTGAGACATGGATTAAACCGGAAGATAGCGCAACCCCGGCTGCACTCTCCACTAACTACTCATTCTCCCACACATCCAGACCATCTGGCCGTGGTGGTGGGACTGGCCTGCTAATTTCCAACACATGGAAATTTAATCCACTGCTGCCTTTAAACAACTTTGCCTCCTTTGAATATCACGCCGTCTTGGTGACTGCTCCGGTGAAAGCCTATGTGGTCGTCATCTACCGTCCACCAGGACAACTAGGTGACTTCCTACATGAGCTTGACACCCTGCTGTCATCAATCCCTGAGCACGAGTGTCCCATGCTCGTCCTCGGAGACATGAACATCCACTTGGACAGTGCGAGCTCGGCTGACTTCCTGTCTTTGGTTCGCTCGTTCGACCTAAGACAGATCCCGACTCCACCGACTCACAAGGCTGGCAAAGAGCTTGATCTCATTCTTGCTCGGAGCTGTACCACCGACAACCTATGGGTCACTCCTCTTCATCTCTCTGACCACTTCTTCATCCACTTCAATGTCCTGCTACCAAAACAACCCCCCACCTCCCCACCCATGGTTACTATCCGCAGCAATCTCCGCAACTTGTCTCCCACCCACTTCTCCTCTGTGCTCTCCTCTTCTCTTCCACCCCACGGCACTTTCTCCTCTCTGCAGGTTAATGATGCCACTGACTCCCTCTGCTCCACCTTGAGCTCATGTCTGGATAGCCTGTGTCCACTATCCACCAGACCTGCTCGTTCAACCCAGTCGCACCCTTGGCTGACTGATACCCTCCGGACAACGCGCACCGACCTCAGAGCAGCCGAGAGGAAATGGCACAAATCCAAAACAACTGAGGATCTTGCTAGCTACCAGACACTGCTGTCCTCCTTCTCCCCCAGCATCACTGCTGCCAAGAAGGCCTTCTTCAACGATAGGATCAACGGTGCCACAGACACACGTAAGTTATTCGCCACCTTCAAGTCTCTGCTTTACCCTCCACCACCTCCCCCAGCTACTAACCTCACTGCCGACTGCCTTGCCTACTTTTTTACTAACAAAGTGGCAGCCATCAGCAGCCAATTCACTAAACAACTTACTCACAACCTGTCTTCTCCAGCCCTAGGCTCATCGTTCCCTGGTTTCACCCCCCTCGCTGAAAGTGAGGTATCTAAACTACTAACATGTAGCCGTCCCACTACCTGTCCGCTAGATCCGATCCCATCCAACCTCCTTCAAGCCATATCACCGACTATCACCCCGGCAATCACTCATGTGATTAATTCTTCCCTAACTTCCGGCACTTTCCCTTCCGCTTTCAAAGCGGCTCGGGTCGCACCACTGCTCAAAAAACCCTCACTCGATCCCAATCAAGTAGGAAACTATCGGCCGGTCTCTCTCCTCCCATTCCTTTCCAAAACCTTAGAGAGGGAGGTTACAGAGTACCTGTCAAGAAACAACCTTCTTGATACACTTCAATCTGGCTTCAAAAGTGGTCACTCCACTGAAACAGCCCTGTTGTCTGTGACAGAGGCCTTAAAAACTGCTAGAGCTGCTGCCAAATCCTCGGTTCTCATTCTGCTAGACTTATCAGCTGCTTTTGACACTGTCAATCATTGCATACTCCTATCCATACTCTCAAGCATGGGCATAATGGGCTGTGCACTTTCCTGGTTCGAATCTTACCTTACTGGGCGCTCGTTCAGTGTGACATGGCGAGGCCAGCTGTCTGTGCCTCACAACCTCACCACAGGGGTGCCCCAAGGCTCGGTGCTAGGACCCCTCCTCTTTGCCATATACACCACCTCACTGGGCCCGATCATCCGCTCACATGGCTTTTCATATCACTGCTATGCGGATGATACTCAACTCTATCTGTCCTTCCCGCCCGACGACCCTACTGTCTCGACGCGGATCTCGGATTGTCTCGCTGACATATCCACATGGATGAAGGATTATCATCTTCAACTAAATCTGGCGAAAACGGAACTGCTGGTCTTCCCGGCCAAACAAGGTATTTATCACAACATTGATATTAAAATCGACTCTCTATCTCTTGTTCCTACCAAGGCTGCAAGGAATCTTGGTGTCATTATTGATGACCAACTGACATTCTCGGACCATGTTGCCGCCGTCTCCCGGTCCTGCCGCTTCGCACTACTCAACATCCGAAAAGTCAGGCCGTACCTGACCCAATATGCCACTCAACTGCTGGTACAAACCTTGGTGATGTCCCGTCTCGACTACTGCAATGCCCTCTTAACAGGCTTGCCGGCCTGTGCGGTGAAGCCACTTCAGATGATACAGAATGCGGCGGCGCGACTGGTGTTCAACCAGCCAAAGAGGGCACATGTCACTCCGCTGCTCATCGAGCTCCACTGGTTACCTGTAGCCGCTTGGTTACCTGTAGCCGCTTGGTTACCTGTAGCCGCCCGCATCAAGTTCAAGTCTCTTATGCTGGCCTACAGAGTGATTGTTGGGAATGCTCCCGCCTACTTAAATGCTCTTGTAAGAGCACATGTTGCCCCCCGGATGCTGCGCTCGTCAAATGAGCGTCGCCTGGCTCTGCCGGCCATACAGCCACGGCAATCCAGGCTATTCTCATTTGTAGTTCCACGTTGGTGGAACGAGCTGCCAAAAATGACCAGAGCGGGGACCTCCCTCTCTGTCTTTAAGAAGCACCTGAAGACCCAGCTCTTCAGTGAGTACCTCCTGTCCTAATCTACAATTACTTTGCACCACCTTGCAGTATTTATTGTTACACCAATGTTGTTACACTAATCTCTGTCGCAATGTAGCTGAATGTTATTCTCCCTTGTAAGTCGCTTTGGATAAAAGCGTCTGCCAAATGACTAAATGTAAATACACATGTATACACACCCACATACAAATACACACACGTACACACACACAGCACTAACATGGTATTTTGTAAAGTAAATACTGACATCACTGCTCCATCAATAACACAACAGATGACTTGGATTCCTCATCAACTGTTTCATCCAATTTATTTTAAAAAGTTGTTTTTAAAGATGTCACATCAAGAAAATGTCACGACCAGAACTGGGAGAGACCCAAACGCACGACACAGGGAGACGGAAGGCAGGCAAAGGATGTTTATTAGCCGGGACGGTGGAGCCGGCCGGGGGGACCCGGTCGGGTAGGGATGGAGCAGGGCAGGGATGATGATGACCAGGAGACGGGGTCCAGGATCCGGGTGGAGAGACGGGGAACCAAGCTGGATGGAGATGGACGGGCAGCCATGGTCGACGAGCGGAGACAGGCAGGTAAACCGGGCTGGCTGGATTTGGAGAGACAGACTTGGTCGACGAGAGGAGACAAGCAGGTAAGGGGAAGACGAGACAACGAGACATAAACTAGGAACTAGGAATATGCACTAGGAACTTGGAAGGGAGCCAATAGCGCTACAACTCGAATTGATCCCAGGTGTGTGCAATCGGGCTTGAGTAGGGAGCTGCAGATGGGCTGGGAGGCCGTGGGCCTAACAGAAAATTCAAACTTCCACATTCAATAGTTTTCATTATCACACATATTTGAACAAAGTGAGTCTCATGTTCCCATCAAAACATGAAAAGCATTTCTAGAGAGTTATGAAATAACAGTAACATGCAGAAGACTGGACAACAGCAGGTTGACAAACATCAACATGACTCCAACACTTATTTTGACAGTAAAGTTATACACAGATGAAGGAATAATTACTATAAAAACATGTCATGTACATGAATGTACCACAGCATGGAAAGGCAATTACATACAGTGTTTATGAACTATGTGATAAAAACACTGAATATTCAGTTCAGCTTTTAGAGAGAGGATACTACACCTCCTCCACCTATAACAGAGACACTGAGGAACCAGACCACAAAGTAAAACCAGGGTGGAGTGGTTGAGTGAATGTGGTGTAGAAGGTGTGGAGGTGTCTCAGTGTGTCAGAGGAAACTGAGTAGAAGGACAGAGTGCCAGCAGACCAGCCCACATACACTCCTACTCTGTGAGGACCAGAGGACGGAGGGAGATTTATGTCTGTTCTACTGTTATTGTAGCAGACACAGTAACGATCATTATAACAAGACAGAATCCAGGACTTGTCATTAGATCCAAGACAGCAGTCATAGCTCCTTCCTTTCCTTGTGATTCCTCTGTGTGTCATTCCTATATCAACCATTCCTTTCCTCTCTACCTCCCAGTAGCAGCGTCCAGTCAGACCTTCTCTACACAACACCTGTCTCAAGTCGTCAAATCTGTCTGTGTGATCAGGGTATGGCTGCTCCTCTTCAACCAACACCACCTTCCTGTTGTTGTCAGACAGACAGATTCGTCTGTTTGCTGTGTTTGGGTCCAGTGTGAGTTTAACAGCATCTGGTGAAGAACAAGACACAAAACAGCAACAGTTTATAATCTAACATCCCTGTTTGGTTCATTCATTGTAGATTGATCAACAGACAGATTGTCCATGTATCAGCAGTGTGATGAAGACACATGATGTCCACCATCATCTTCATTCTCAGTAGGATGTGAATGGATGGACGTCCCGTACTGCTGTGTGGATGGACTTTCCATCTAAATAGTTGATAAATAGTAATGAATCAAACTAAACAGACACTTACACTTCCTCACTCCTGGTTTCAGCCTCCACGCTCCACCCTGCTCCACCCTGGGAAGAACACAGTCAGAGCAGAACGTTCTCTGAGATCAGGGAAACACGGACATTAAGAAGCTTCCGTATCCATGGTTTCCCATCATGCATCGGTCATATGTGCTGTCTAACAACACAGCACGTTCCCCAGCATCCCAGTATGATTGACCACATGGTTGTGGAGCGTCCTCCTTGTAGAAGAGCTTGTCAGGGAGTGTCAGCTGGTCTCTCCATACCTGAGAGTGTCCAGTCTCCAGCGTGGCTCCTCCAGGCCAGCAGAGAGCAGCCTCACTCCTGCCTCTCCTGGGTGGTTGTAGCTCAGGTCCAGCTCTCTCAGATGGGACGGGTTGGAGCTCAGAGCTGAGGCCAGAGAAGCCACGCCCTCCTGTGTGAGCAGACAGCCTGACAAGCTGCAAACAACATGAAGCACCAGGTGCCAACATCAGGAAGACGGTTGCTGCGGCAACAGACACTGATACATAACACAAGTTCAAGAGATGGAATATTGATGTGACCCAGCCTGCACACACACACACACACACACACACACACACACACACACACACACACACACACACACACACACACACACACGTTAGGAACTTATAATAATTCATCTACAAAGACATGATTGTGAGAATGGACTCATGGTTCTATGATTTGGCTTCAGAACACCTGGATTATGCAGCTTCACATTATGTTGAGTCCTTTGTAGGAGCCAGAAAATAGGTTGTTATGTTCTAACCTACAGATAATGTATTTGACTTGAGAGTAAAAACTAGTAATCAGTCAGATGGTAGTATATTGACAATGTGTATGCATGTACTAATGACACTGTGAGGTGGCTCCCTCTGCAGGCTGCTGGAGGAACTAAGGAACACACCTGAACTCATTTCAGTTCAGGTGTGGCTGCACTGGGAGCAGTGAGCACACACACAAACAGATACTCAGAGCTCCTTGGTTTGAATTATAGACTTATTTTGTTTCACAATCTTGGCTGTGGAATAAAAGCATTGATTACCTTTATTTTGAAACCACTTTGTACATTCACTTCACTGGAGTTGTTTTTGGGTTACAATGAACATGTTGCATGAAGACAAATCCCCCATTCAGTCCCACAGTGGTTATTATAAGAACATTTCATGGGAAATTAACCGTTTAAAATTACCACGACACCTTTGTTTTATTACACTTTCACGTCTCTTCCAATATATTCTCATGTATAATTGGTAGTTTTGACATTGTGTGTTTTGCTGTTCTTAATTCCATGTCTCTCTTCCTCACTCTGCACCTATTGCTCTCCTAGCCATCCTGGAAGGAGGATCCCTCTCTCAAGTCCCTTCTCAAGGTTCCTTTATGTTTGTGTTTGGGATTCTGGGAATTTTTTCCTGATCCTTAATTGAGGGTTGGGGGGGTCGTCATCTAACTGTCCTTTGAATGTGAGGATGTAAAGGTGTGTGAGGCTGTAACTGTGATGGAAGTTGTGACTCTTTGGAACGTTGTTCAATGACATTGTTTGGAAAAAGGCTGTGGTTGAACTGTACGAGCTGTCTAAGAGATATGGAAGAAATAAATAGTTTTACCTGCTATGATTATTATATTTATTGAAGTTATATTTAGAAGAATATTTTTTATATATAATATATATTATTTTAAATAATATTGTGTTACATTTATTTAATAGTGTATATTGACATAGTTATCTACAGTTGTATACAAATCTCAATATGACTGAAATATTGAGGTCAAGGTTGAGTAACACTGACCTGAGAGTGTCCAGTGCACAGTGTGGACTCCCCAGTCCAGCAGAGAGCAGCTTCACTCCTGAATCCTGCAGATCATTGTTGCTCAGGTCCAGCTCTCTCAGACGAGAGGAGTTGGAGCTGAGAACTGAGGCCAGAGCTTCACAGCTTCTCTTTGACAGATTACAGCCACTCAGCCTGCACATCAACATGACACAGATAAATACATAGTTTGATATTAGATATACACAGATATTTACTTCAAATATGTCATCAGATGTCAAACAGTGTACAGTTAATATACGTGTGTTATCTGTGCACCTACAGAGATGTTTTGGAGGCTTTGACCACGGGCAGCAGCCTCAGAAGAGCTTCCTCTGAAGCAGAGTATTTCCTCAGGTCAAACACTTCCAGCTCCTCTTCTGAAGACAGTAAGATGAAGAGCAGAGCTGACCACTGAGCAGGGGAGAGCTTCTCTCTGGAGAGACGTCCTGATCTCAGGTGATGTTGGATCTGCTCCACTAGAGAACGGTCATTCAGCTCATTCAGACAGTGGAACAGGTTGATGCTTCTTTCTGGAGAGAGATTCTCACTGAACTTCTTCTTGATGTAAAGCACTGTTTTCTGATTGGTCACTGAGGTACTTCCTGTCTGTTCCAGCAGGCCTCGTAGGAGCAGCTGATTGGTCTCCAGTGAAAGGCCCAATAGGAAGCGAAGGAACAAGTCCAGGTGTCCATTGACACTCTGCAAGGCCTTGTCCACAGCACTCTGGTAGAGGGATTGTAAGTCAGGTTTATTTTTCTTTCCATGAGAGAACTTTGATGTTGGTTGTGCTTCTGACAGCAGATTGACACCGGTGCTGGTAAACGTCATAAAGACATAAACAGCAGCCAGAAACTCCTGGATGCTCAGATGGACAAAGCAGAACACCTTGTCCTGGTAAAGCCCACACTCCTCTTTAAAGATCTGGGTGAAGACTCCTGAGTACACTGAGGCTGCTCTGACATCAATGCCACACTCTGCCAGGTCTGCTTCATAGAAGATCAGGTTTCCTTTCTCCAGCTGCTCAAAGGCCAGTTTTCCCAAGGACAGAATGATCTTCTTGCTCTCTGTATTCCAGCGTGGATCTGTCCCAGATCCTCCACGATACTTGACGTTCCCCTGTATGGACTGAACCAGCAGGAAGTGGATGTACATCTCAGTCAGGGTCTTGGGCATCTCTCCTCTCTGGGCTGTTGTCAGGACGTGATCCAGAACTGTAGCAGTGATCCAACAGAAGACTGGGATGTGACACATGATGTGGAGGCTGCGTGATGCCTTGATGTTTGAGATGATGGTGTCAGCCTGCTCCTCCTCTCTGAATCTCTTCCTGAAGTATTCCTCCTTCTGTGGGTCGCTGAAGCCTCTCACTTCTGTCACCATGTCCACACACTCAGGAGGGATCTGATTGGCCGCTGCAGGTCGTGTGGTTATCCAGAGGCGAGCGGAGGGAAGCAGGTTGCCCCGGATGAGGTTTGTCAGCAGAACGTCCACTGAGGTGGACGCTGTGACATCAGTCCACATCTCATTGTTCTGGAAGTCCAGAGGAAGTCGACACTCATCCAGACCGTCCAAGATGAACACAACTTGGAAGTTGTCGTAGCTGCAGATTCCTGATTCTTTGGTTTCAAGAAAGAAGTGATGAACAAGTTCCACCAAACTGAACTGTTTCCCTTTCAGCAAGTTCAGCTCTCTGAAGGTGAATGGAAATGTGAAGTGTATGTCCTGGTTGGCGTTGTCTTCAGCCCAGTCCAGAGTGAACTTGTGTGTTAACACTGTTTTACCAATGCCGGCCACGCCCGTTGTCATCAGTGTTCTGATTGGTTGATCTTGTCCAGGTAAGGGTTTAAAGATGTCTTGACATTTGATGACTGTTTCTTCTGTCACTGTTTTCCTGGAAGCTGCTTCAATCAGTCTGACCTCATGTTCCTGGTTGACCTCCTCACCCCCTCCCTCTGTGATGTAGAGCTCTGTGTACATCTGCTTCAGAAGTGTTGCTTGTCCTGCTTTAGCGATTCCCTCAAACAAACACTGGAACTTCTCCTTCAGATGAGACTTCAGTTGACGTCGGCAGACAGGAGCAAGAATTACTGAATGAACAAACAACAGAGAACATCAATGAGTAGATGTTAAGGTCAATGAGGATCATGTCAATATTTCCTGCTCAACGTGTACAACTCACAAACCCATGTTGTGTATTTAGCTCATCACAGTTGGAACAAGCAGACTGACTGACTGGATGTGTGTGATGTGGAGGTTAACTGTGCAGCTGCTTATAAATCTGCAGTTTTACTCATATGAACATGTTCCACCATGACAACCAACATGTAGCTTTACTGGCTTATTAGTAGCACACCATTCTACTCTGATACCGAGGTGTAGAAATATCCCATTAAAAAGGTACTAGTACTACTATAAATCTCCCATTAAAATGGAACTACTAGCAGTCTCAAAATGTAAACACCTTATTTGTTGCTTCGGTTTTGATTATATATTATTCCACGTGAAACAACATGAAAGTCCGAGTTTCTAGACTCAGTCATAGAGTGATTCCCAGCCCCTATACTGTCTCCTTACTCCCCACTGTCTCCTAGCAAATGTGTCCTCGCGACTGTGTCCTTACTCCCCACTGACTCCTAGCGACTGTCTCCTTGCAACCGTCTCCTAGCGACTGTGTCTTGCGACTGTGTCCTTGCTCCCCACTGTCTCCTAGCGACTGTCTCCTTGCAACTGTCTCCTAGCGACTGTATCCTCGTGACTGTATCCTAGCGACTGTCACCTTACTCCCCGACTGTCTACTCGCGACTGTCTCCTAGCGACTGTCTCCTAGCGACTAGCTCCTAGCAACAGTCTCCTAGCGACTGTCTCCTTACTCGCCCACTATGTCATAGCAACGGTCTCCGAGAGACTGTCTCGTAGCGACTGTCTTCTAGCGACCGTCTCCTAGCGACTGTCTCCTAGCGACCGTCTCCTAGCGATTGTCGCCTTACTCCCCTACTGTCTCTGAGGGTCTGTCTCCTAGCCACAGTCTCCTAACGACTGTGTCCTAGCGACTGTCTACCAGTGATTGTCTCTTTACTCCCCCACTGTCTGCTAGCGACCATCTCCTAGTGACCGTCTCCCAGCGACCGTCTCTCAGCGACTGTCTCCTAGCGACCATCTTCCAGCGACCGTCTCCTAGCGACCGTCTCCTGGATGTATCTCTGAACTCTACATGTAGAGCTCTCATTTTCTTCTCAGAAACAGTTGTACTAATCAAGCAGAGAACCAGAGTGGAATGTTCCTTTAAATGTGTGAAGCACAGTCTCTTACTGCTCTGCAGAGAGTCAGCCACATCCTCCTGCTTCATCCTCCTCAGGAAGTGCAGTGTGATGTTCACAACTCCCTCTCTGGCGCTCCTCCTCTGCTCCTCTTCCTCAGCGTCCACCTCATCATCCTCTTCCTCCCTCTGCCTCTCTGAGCATCGTGGCTCATCTGGACTCAGAACCTTCCGGAGCCTCTTCAGCTCCTCCTTCACAAAGGTGACCATGTTGTCCTCCAGCAGCTGGAACAGAAGAACATCAGTGAGAACTTTACTGTCCTGGATTCACATCCCACTGGTGTGAAGAGGAAGCATGGAGACCATCAGCACCACAACACATGCTGCTTCATGTCATTTGGAGCTTGTTGGACATTTACACACCAGGAATAAGGAGTCCAGGTCTGTTTGATGCTGCTGTCCAGACGGAGCACTGGTGACCTCTGACCTCTGCTGGTCTCTGTGGAGAACACACACACACACACACACACACACACACACACACACACACACACACACACACACACACACAGAGTTAGAGGTGGTGTCTTGTAGTAAAAACACTCTTGGATGTGACAGAGTTTGAAGGTTCTGATGGGACTGAACAAGGAGCCGGGACTTTGACTCACAGAGCGACCCACCACACGAGTACTGTTCCCAAATACATATTCACACTCCACCTCCTTAGATACGGTGCTATGCTTGGCTGTTCTCACCTTTCTTTTCCTCTCCATTTCACTGTGGTTCACAATCAACACAGTTGTTTGCTCAGTTGCACTCCCATCAATGAAAACAAGGCGGTATTCACCAATCGTGTTCTTCAAAACTGACGGACAAGTTCAAGTTTGGAGGGGTCACTGGTGCAGCCCCAGCCACACCTTTTTATTTGACACATTTGGATCGTTCCACACAAATAGAGATATATTTAGAGACAGAATTCAACATTTTAACAAATGGAAATATACCATAATAAGTACAAGACATTAATACAACTAAAACTACAATTCATCATAAAAAAGCAACAGACGGGATGAGTCATTTTAAAGGACATGTCCCACAATGCATCAGGACAGGTTGCCATGGTTGCAGCAGTTGATATCAATATCCAATATCACTGGAAGCTTGAATTCAGTGCACTATACCTTCTTTTAAAGTTGAAGTAGTCATTTCTATATTTTATACCTACCTACATTTTTTTGTATGTGACAAATAAAAAATCTTGAATCTCTTGAATATATGGATGTACACAACCATTTAAAAAGTGCCAACAAAAGCCCTCCCTGTCACTGACGTTGTGCTTTAACGCTGGTTCTGAACAATTCATTTGCTCCTGACTTGTTCCCTCTGCTCAGTAGAGAATGATAACAACCATCTCCTCTGTTTCCATCTTCTGTTTCAAAGTCCTACCTCTTCTCCCTGGAGGGGCAGCCATCTTTGAAGAGAATAGGAACACCCATAGACCGGTCACTCTTCATGGAGACACAGCTGGGTTCAGGACAGTCTGCTCTCTCCTGATGGAATCTACCAGATGAACAATAAGCAGCATCTGGACGTTAGGATTTGAGGATGTTTAGCTGTTTTATTTGATCAACTATTTGGTAAATCCTCACCTCTGCTCCGTACACTGATCTCCATCTTTAAACCTTAAAGGTGGAGCCATAGAGCGGTCACTCTTGAAGGAGACCCCACTGGGGGCAGGAGCCTCTGGACTCTCCTGCTGCTCTGGGCTTCAACACAACACACACAGAGCTTTTCCTCAGACTCATGAAGGTGCAGTGACATCACTGCTGAGCTCTGGGATGGACAACAGTCCCAGACGCTCAGAGATCCTCATCCTACCTCTTAGCTTTGCTCGGGCCGCCATGTTCCCCAGACAGAGTTGTTTTAGAGGTGGGACGCCCCTCCTCTCTCTCCTCACACACATTCATGGTAGACTGCAGACCTTTAAATTCAGATGATGTCATGATGATGTCACAGTGTTTCGGCCCGCGGGCCAAACAGGTTGGGCAACAAGATTTAAACAGAAAGAGTTTACAACAAGCTCTGCATGTCACTCATCACAACACACGTTGCACTTCAAACCAATAACAACAACACCTGCATCTCTCAGTCATCAGAACAAGCTCTGTATTTCTACCCAATCAGATGCAGCGAACAGCACCTTTCACTGATCACATTGAATGAGGGATGAATGTTGATCATCACTCCTCCAGTTTCACAGCATTGAACTCAAACTGGAAGGATTTACAGTCTCCAAGAAGTCACCGTTCATCCATTGTGTCCAAACAGAAACACACTTTTCTTGACCTTGGCTCATGTGACCATGTGGTGGTCTCTCTCTCCCGCTCCATGAAGTGGCTCCGTCTCTCTCTCGCTGGTCTATCATCTCTGCTTTGAGATTCTCTGGCTTGTGTTGATGTTTCTTTTTTCTCAAACGTTCCATTCTATTCTCTACAAGTTAGAAAGGAATGACTTCCTGCAACACCACATTGTCTTCCATTTCCCCTAAATCTCACCCCTTCCAGTAAGACAGGCAGATAGACAGGTATATCTTAGGTGAGGCATAAGCAGTAAGGCAGGTATGTAAGCAGTAAGACAGGTACATGTATTTCTCCATATAAAGCTTGAAACTAAGCTCCTTCCCTTCTCCGACCTGGTGTTCTACATGAAGCGGATGCAGATCAAATGTTTTTCAGTCCAACCTGTGGAAGCTCTTCAAATAGAAGGTAAATGATCAACAAGAACCAACGTCACATTCTAGCTTTCTTCAAAAATACATGAGCTCATACAAATATGGTGTCGGGAGCTGTGTTCCTACCTGTGTTCCTTCATACGTCCACTGTTCCCTGGTGGCTTCCAGTCCCTTCAATCCACTGAGACATTTGACCTTCTTCATGTGTGGAGAGAAGACGCTGCTGTTCCTCCACAGTCGGTCCTGGCTGCTTGTGTTCATTTGTTCCTCCTCAGTAAAACTTTCCTTCTCAAGCGTCGTCACATGAGTGTGAAGTCAAACCGGTCCAACCTGGAACCGGGAACCAACTCCCACATCAGCGAGTGCAGACGGACCGAGCGGCAGGTGGAGATCTGGCTCCACCTCTAAAGCTCAGTGAGCAGGTACGACGAGACACACCCACACTCAGACACACACACACACATACACACACACACACACACAAACACACACACGCACACACACACACACACACACACACAGACTTATTCACAAACACACACTTGCACCCCAACACAGACACACACACACACACACACACACACTCACACACACACACACACTCACACACACACTCACACAAACACAGACACACACACACACACACACACACAGACACACACACACACAGACACACACACACACAGACACACACACACACACACACACACACACACACACACACACAGACACACACACACACACACACACACACACACACACACACACACACACACAGACACACACACACACAGACACACACACACACAGACACACTCAGACACACACACACACACACACACACACTCAGACACACACACACACACACACTCAGACACACACACACACACACACACACTCAGACACACACACACACACACACACTCAGACACACACACACACACACACACACACACACACACACACACACACACACTCAGACACACACACACTCAGACACACACACACACACATTCAAATAAATATATATATATATATCAAATATAAACAAAGAGTAAACCTTACTGCCTGATCATAATTCCACTCATTTGTTTCCTTGTCATTGTACATAGATCTATGTTCTACAAGATATGAAGGAAGTTCAATCTTTCTTCATCAGCTCAAGGACCATTCAAGGGTTGTACTCCTCAGGTTTTGGAACAAAGTTCAAACCCAGAGTTTATTGCATGTGTGGAAGGACGTGACCTTGTGGTTGTGCTTGAATCATGGTGCTGGCAGGACACAGACACCCACCGTCCCCCAGGATACGCAGAAACCTTACAGCCATCCCTCAAGCAGAGAAACACCACACACGGAGAGACTCGGGTGGGGTTATTGTACGGTGCAAAGAGGATGAGTCAAGCCAATTAAAACCAATCAAAACAGCAGCAACACATATGTGGCTTCAATTCAACACAACCACATCACATGTGATGAGGCTTTATATATATGTGCAGCCTACACCCCCCCCCCAGGAACCTCCCTATTTGAACAAAAACCTTTTTGACCTTCTCCAAGCAGAGATCAACCACCACCACCCAGGGTGGTGTTCTGCTGATGGGTGCTCTGGGCTGCCTGTGCGGGCACCCTGCCTTCTTGTGCCCTACGTCCCCACACTCAAAGCACTTCCTGTTTCCAGAGCGGGTGTTAAGCGTGTAGTAGCCCTATTCACGCTCCACCCTGAAGCTGACGTCCAGCTCCTGCTGCGGGGAGCTGAGCACCATCAGGCGCTGCCTCCGCAGGGACTGCACATGCTGCAGCGCCTCCTTTCTACACCCCAGCGGGGGGGGCTCCGCAGATCACCGCCCTGGTGCGCAATCGGGTCGTCCACCGTGAGGCCGCTCTCCACCGGTACGGCCGCCAAGTGCTCCCGCTCCGCAGGCCACCATCGTCCCGCTCATTCAAGCGGTGACAAACAGGCTGTGGCCCCGACCTCCAGGGCCACAGCCTCCAGGACTCACTCACCCACTCACACCGGGCTCCGACTGAACCCGCGCTCAGCGCCGCAGGGACAGAGCCTGCGTCAGCAACAGACAAACAAACTGAAGGAAAAAGTAAAACTAAACAAGAAATGAAAACAAAAGTTACATGACAACACACACAAAGTACTACAACATGAACAAAGAAGAGAAAATACACAGAAAAACTGTAAAGTGCTTCAAGTTTGTGGAACAAACAAATGACCACGTTCCCAGCTTCTCAGAGAGACAGACAGACAGACAGACAGACAGACAGGGAGATCATTTTTTTGAAATATCATAAACATAAACAAATCAATAAATATCAAGGAATGAAAAACAAAACATACTTAGGTAGAGTACGGTATATTTTCACATGTTACCTCTGTCATTTGTCCAAAGGCAGATGTTACAGTCCTCTGTGCCGCCTTGTCAAGATATGTGCAGTACACGTAGTATCTGCTTCCTATGTATAGTGTTTTTTTATTAGTATGTTTCTATATATTTGATATTTTTTATAGCGTGTACCTTCATATGCTCTATTTTCTGCTGTTCCCCTTTTTGCTGCTGGAACGATATCAATTTCCCCGTTGTGGTTCTAATGAAGGTTTATCTTATCTTTAAACAAAACCAGGCTGAAGTTTGCACCTTATTCGATCTGTTTTGTTTATACATATATTCCATTAAAATGCACGGTGGACAGTCATTGTGTGTATTATTTTTCTCAATACAGAGTATTCATAACAGATGATTCATTGTTGAAATGTGTGGATAGAGGCCTCTGCAGCACAGGACAGAGATGAGTCACCACATAGAGCCACCTACAGGCCAAACAACGGTACTGCAGCCATTTAAGGTGGACTGAGAAGTTCAACTCAGGGCACGAGGTGTAGCGTGCTAGCAGCTAGCCTCGTTAGCTTAGCTTAGCTCGGTTGTCTTCAGAGAAGTCACCGAGACGGGGAAAGAAACGCAGCGAAAACTGAGAAATCCTCGTTGGTCCTGGATCTCTTGGTGCACTTTTCAGCTGCTTTGAAACGTTGAAAGTGCTGCTAAAACTTCAAAATAAAAAGCTTTTTCCCCCTTTTCTCCGCCTCCAACTCAACTGCTTTTCATGTCGTCTTCAGTTGAAAAGGTTTTTGTCCTCGTCCAACTGCAACGTGTGTCATTCAAACAAGAACAAGTGATGAATAAAATCCATACAAGCAGCTGTTATTATCAAACAGATGTTTTTGTTGAATACATGTATTGATACTGGAGGTATTGGGACATGTTTGATCATTGGGAGCCTCATTGGTTTCTTATTAGAAGCCTCCTTTTCTCTCCACAGTTGAAGAAACTACTCAAATCAACTTGGTTCAAAAGTTGTATTTGTGCTTCACAAGCTCCAAAGCTGGATTCCAGCTCCTGTGTGTCCAGGCTGTTTCAAGAATGTTTCAAGGCTGTTTCAAGGCTTCATGGGATGATACTGTTTTTGGGGCTGAGACAGTGACTGACAAAGTGTCCCTTCAACAAGGAAACTCAGTAAAATTCAATCTCTGTCAAATAAAAACACACCTTTTATTTGTTGTATTTGGAAGAATACCTTCGCTCGCTCCTGTCAAAGAAAAAAAAGAACCCAGTTTATTTCACAAACCTGCCCAAATTTTATGTTCCCGTCCAATGCCATTTGTTCCAGCCCGATGTGATCAAAAGTAGCCCAAGAGGGAGGAAAATCACCCAACCTGGCAACCCTGGAGGCAGCTATCACACCGAGCTGCAACGTCCTGCTGCAGACCTCCCTCCTGAGACCCCTGGGTCTGTCAGCCAATGGGGTTTGAGAATGACCTCCCTCCTGAGACCCCTGGGTCTGTCAGCCAATGGGGTTTGAGAATGACCTCCCTCCTGAGGCCCCTGGGTCTGTCAGCCAATGGGGTTTGAGAATGACCTCCCTCCTGAGGCCCCTGGGTCTGTCAGCCAATGGGGTTTGAGAATGACCTCCCTCCCGAGGCCCCTGGGTTTGTCAGCCAATGGGGTTTGAGAATGACCTCCCTCCCGAGGCCCCTGGGTCTGTCAGCCAATGGGGTTTGAGAATAACCTCCCTCCCGAGGCCCCTGGGTCTGTCAGCCAATGGGGTTTGAGAATGACCTCCCTCCCGAGGCCCCTGGGTCTGTCAGCCAATGGGGTTTTAGAATGACCTCCCTCCTGAGGCCCCTGGGTCTGTCAGCCAATTGGGTTTGAGAATGACCTCCCTCCTGAGGCCCCTGGGTCTGTCAGCCAATGGGGTTTGAGAATGACCTCCCTCCTGAGGCCCCTGGGTCTGTCAGCCAATGGGGTTTGAGAATGACCTCCCTCCTGACGCCCTGGGTCTGTCAGCCAATGGGGTTTGAGAATGACCTCCCTCCCGAGGCCCCTGGTTCTCTCAGCCAATGGGGTTTGAGAATGACCTCCCTCCCGAGGCCCCTGGGTCTGTCAGCCAATGGGGTTTGGTTTGGATTGTCGTTCCACTTAAATGTGTTTCGGGACCAATGAGAGTTGAGAAACAATCAATCCAGTTGGTGAATCCTCATCATCTCACATCTACGAGGCCTCGTTTCAAAGTTTGTTCTGCTTCCGTTGCCGTGCTTCCATCTTGTGGGAGACACGGAAGCCAAGCAGCAGCGCCCCAAACCCCTCCCCATGGAAGTAACTTTAGTCTAATACTACTTGATGTCATCAGATATTACAACAACGCTGCAAACGTATTCATATTTGTACCACAATAAAGGCTTTGTTGTTGAAAATGTATTTAGGGCTGCGAGCGCCGGCCTCTTAACTCACTACTATCATTTGCCAGCAGTTGAGGCAGTTTCAGCCCTAATGAAACGCTGATGATTCATCAATAATCCATCATTCTTCAGTGTTGTGTCATGTTGATCAAGCTTCACTCGTTCAAATCATTGTTTTGTCATGAGTGCTGTGAGGACGAACATGTAATAACTACACCTGTCCACCAGAGGGAGCGACAACACCTACACCTGTCTATCTGATCTTCTTCTACGTTTACTTTGAAATGTTTTACTGTGTGAGGGACACAGTGCGTCCACTGGACATTGGCTGTTGTCCAGCAATGTTCCCACAGCTATGATGTAATGACTGTTCATGACGCCATTATTCAACCATTTCAACCATGATCCATCCAGCTTTTTAACACCTCGTGAAACGATGGGAGTGGTTTATTTTGCTCACCCTATTTTTCACTCGTTTCAGTTGTATAACCTCATAAAAATGTCAAGTCTTCGATCCAGTTTGTTGTAAAATGAATAAAAATAAATACATAATAATACTGTTTATATATATACACAAACAAGATGAGGCTGATGACGTCAGAAGTAACGTGGCATCATGGGAGTCGTGGTCTTCACCAACCAATAGTCACGGTGCGACCTCCCAGTTGAAGGGGGAATTGAAGCTCCTCTATCGGCTTCATATGTGTGGACGTCTGCCTCTGATACTTTGCTTTTTATTGCAGCTCTTTTAACAATACAATGATACCAATAATGGATACCAGTTGGGTTTCAGCAGATACATACGTCAAGGTACAAATAGGTAAATAAAGGACAAACACATCAACCATAGAAAGAGGGTTTGATCAATAGCAGTTCAAATAAAATATGCCAGGGGGCAACATAAATAAAGAGAAAGTGACTTCAGTGAAAACATTCAATTGGCAGCACAGTCTCACAGTTTTAATATATTTTTTTGTATTTTAGTTAGTGTTAATATATAGCTTTATATTATTATAACTTTATATTTCATTCTTGAAAACATGCTAGTGAGGTTTTCCTTTCGCAAATTTACATTTGTGAACACAAAAAATTGCAAAAAATCTGCGATTGATTAGAAAATACTGTGTGTTGATCCTTAAAAGGAAACTAAACATGTATTTTCCAGCGGACGCTCAAAGTTACAGATAATATTATCCGAGATAAATGTGCAAATATCTTGCCACAGATGAGGGCTATACATCCATTTCAGTCTCAGTTTGGGAATCACAGAAGGCCTGGCTCTGATAGCAGCCAGTGCCTCCCAGGCCACTGACCTCAGCACACGTCATGATGTCGCTACAGAGAGGACACATCGGTAGTGACCACATCTACTGACAGATGATGCCTTGTTGAGGATGGCATCAGAACATCAACATGTGTCAACATGAGTAGGTGACACTCAACGTTCCCCTCATCTTTTTATTGATTTATTTACATTTAAAAAACACAACCTTCATTTCAGTCACAGTGAATTAGAAAACAAACATCAGAGCAGTAAACGTTCCCCGAATTAAAGTTCCTACTGAACATGTAGGTACCTTCTAGTACCAAGAGTCACCACTAGGTGTCCCCAACATTTCCTTTACAAAGAGCATTGTTTTCATTTGTCCGTTAAAAGTCAGATGGGCACCAGCAAATTAGAAAGATTGAAACAGCGAATACAGCAGCAGTGACAATCATATTTTTTATTTTTAATTTTCGACACAATAGACTTCAAATTGAAGTGAAGATTGATTAATCAATAATAAATACATTTAGCGATAACAAACTTCAATTAAATGAATGTATAACAACAACAAAAAAAATAATATATATACTGTAAGGTACTGTCATGTTGGGATTACACCAAATATTTGGACAAAGCAGACAAACATTAAAGGGGCAATAGACAACTTTTCAACTCTACCCCAGTGTTTCCAAGGGGTATTTTTTATTGTGCTGCTGTCACAAAGACAGCCGCATCGCTTTACGTTTTCCTCAGAGCGCTGCGTGGAAATGATCGACAGCGCTTTGGAAATAAAAGAAGTGTCACAATTTGATTTACTTTGGTTGAACAATCATAGACATATATATACAGACGCTGCATTGACGGCTTCAGACCGTCGGTGGGATGCGTCCACTAGACACTAGACCCACCGGAGCTAAACCCGCTACTTTGTGCATTTCTAAAATCGCCAGGAACCGCCAAGTAAATTGAAAAAAAATTTGTAGAAGGAAAATTAGATTTTTCCAGATTTGTGTTCCTTTGTGTTTTTTTTTTGTTTTTTTTAATCTCTCAACGTATTTTTCAAAACCGAGTTTCATTTATAAATAGTCGAAAAAAGTTTCACCATGTAGTTAAATATTATTATATGGGGAAACACAGTTCACTTACCGAGACGCTGAACAGCGCTGAACAGCGTCGATCGATTTTTTCCTTTAAAGCGACAGTCCAGGTGAAGATTATTCCTCCATATGCCATGTGATGTGAAGTCACAATGTGAAACCGTTTTGATAGAGTTCAGCCTTAAATTCGTACTACTTTAACACACACCTGGATCCATCGTTGTGAAAGGGTGAAACCATCTAAGAAGAAAAGCTGACGTCACTTCCTAAAAGAGATGGTTGAAGAGCAGGACGAGGATTCTTTGATTCTTCTGACCAGTGCGATAGATCCAAGTCAGTGTAAGCAGCGCGGACTGGTCTTCGTTTTCTGCGATGATAGTCAGTTCTCCGACAGCGACGCAGAGAACGACAGCGATGCTGGATCTGATACCGGTGTAATCCCGGACTTGGAGAACATTTCAAACAGCAGATTTCAACCTGAATGTGACAATTAAAAACAAAATATTTTCAAGAACCACTGGAGGAGACTGACAAAGACTGACTGGAGGACACGCCCGTTGTTGTTAGAACGGAAGAAGTTGATGATGTGATGAAGTCCGTTGAGGTTTGTGAGGCATTGTGTGAGGAACAAGTAGCATTGCATTAGATTCTCAAGTTTACTTGCAAATGCAGCCAGGGGCGAAAAGAAACTGGCAGGCTTGACCAGGAATCATGTACAGAGAAACTGAATCCTGATTTAATCTATAGATCACGTTACATGACAGCAGCCTTAACAAAGCAGGAAACAGACATGTTTATCATGGGACAGCTATTCTGCAGTGGGAGACACAGTGAAATGACTTCAGACAACAAGAAAACACCAACCAAAAGAAAGAGGGAGTGGACCCAGTACTCGGTGGATGGTGTACAAATCTGCAGAGGTGTTACCTGTCTGCTCCTTGAGGATTCTCTGCACGATGCGGTCGATGGTTCCCAGCTTTTGGTTGAACATGTCGAGGTAATCTCCCATGATGCAATACTCTGCCGGCCGCGCCCGCAGCTTGTAGCCGCCGGCGACCTGCTTCACCGACTCTCCCACCTTAGTCAGCAGGGCCAGACCCTGGCGCTTGTTCAGGTCCTGGGGAGGAAGAAAACACACACATCTTACATTTACAAAAGACTAGAGTTACTTATTAGAGAAGTCATACTGGGACATTTTTTTACTCATATCGCACAGTCATCATTTATTGAAACTACAAAACTGTGAACGATGATCAGACGCCTTTTTCATTTCATGAAAGTACTGATGTATTGTCCATCCTGTGTAAGTAGTACCAGCAGTACCAGGTGGCGATGCCTGTTACGGCCCTTGCCCTTATTGACGCCTAAGACACATACAGATAAATGTCAAATAATGGATGGAATTGACATTGCATTATGCCTTTAAATCAACAAAATAAACCATGAAACTACATCTACCGTTGTCGAGATATTCATGAAAATTGTGGATCCCCTCCAGAGTAGAGTAGAGTAGAGGTAGAGCAGAGGCAGAGTAGGTATGTAAAATGTGTTAGTAGTTCAGGAGCAGTATTTACATCATCCCTTACCTTGGCAGTGAGGAAGGTATTGAGGTGGGGGGAGAAGGAGAGCACGGGGTGGTCCGCCACCCGCTTCAGGAACTTGTCCAGGGCTTTCATCCTCGTCTCCACAAACTCTTCTGAAAAACGATCCACCACTCCCTTCATCACAAACTTCTCTGGCAGCGGCGGGAGAGAGAGGAGCAGGAGATGGAGAGTCCAGTCACTAAATGTGCCTTAAACAACTGCAACTGTCATTCCTACCTTTAGCAAAGATATTACATCCACGTTGAAAATAAATGCATTTCAAAAAGAATAAAATCTTCGAATAAGAAGTACTTTCTTCGATACCAACTATTGCCTAAAACTAGGGCTGTACCCGACTCAGAGTTTTGTCAGTCGATTCGAATTCAGGTGTTTAATGCCAATATTCGCCTATTGGGCCGGGGCTACAACATTAAAGAACGTAGTATTTATAAGCTCCATACATTACCGGTACTGTTAACGGTGTTGGAGGAATATATGCACGAAGGGGGCGGGGCCGACTCCCCTCAAATTAAAAAACTCAAATTGTGTCATAAATCGCACGCAACAAAGTGAACGTGGCTTGGAGTCTGCGGAGTCACATTTCACTGATGACAGGAGGAGAGGAGGGAGGGTTGTACAAGACCTTAGATCAGGTCTAGATCAGGACCTGTCTCCCTCCGTGCATAACGGGGACACCACGCCCGCACCATGTGGTAACACCGGTGTTGTCAGTGACTTTATCAACCGGTGGGAAAAATGCCTCAGTGTGGCATCCCGATACCGGATCAATAAGCAGTATCGGTAAGAGTAGTAGAACTGTTAAAACCATAACGATACCCATCCCTACTCACGCCCCGTTACTCCAAATGAAACAACTAAAAAAGAGGAACAGGGCGCACGGAGAGGGTTACCTGCTGGGATGAGGGTCATGTGACCTACTGGGATGAGGTGTGTGGGCTGGCTGTCCTCCAGTTTGCTCCTCAGTCAAAGTCCTGGTAGTGCCGCAGTATTCTGGCAGGTCGAACGCCATCCGAGTGATCTGCAAAACAAACACACACACACACACACACACACACACACACACACACACCTCTGTGTGAACAGGTTGCAATTTTCTTGGCCCAATCCGAGTCTGAGCGACCGATTCTGATTTTCTTTCAGTTGTATGTTGATAATAAAACATTGACTATTAAATAACTTGTGCACCGTCGTCCCATCATTTTGAGTTCATATCATGGATCATTTGGTGTCATTGGGTCGATCTGCTGTACATCAACGACAGGCACATGGAGTGATGTGATGACGCTCACGTGACAGGACAGCTGCACATACGGAGCCATGCAATTTGATAGATATTATACTAATATACTGCCGCAATAATATATATGATACTGTTCATTATTCACTGTGGAACAATAATAGAACATGAAACTGTCCCCTAGTTACAGTAAAATACAACATGGAACTGTCACCAAGTTTCAGTAGAATACAACCTGTAAGTCATTGAGGTTTAGTAGAACACAACCTAAAACTAACATGGAAATGTCCAGTTCAACCTTCAAATCAAAGTCTCTTTCACTTCAAGTGCAAATATACCTTTCTACTGTATTGATGTGGTACTTGCCGTTCCAAAATAAAGTCGTCATAATAAATGTGCGACTCTTGTCACTGTGCTTCACTGGAAGTCCTCCTTCACTCAGCGCGCATGAAACCAACTGAATCAAATGGAACGACTGCTTTTACTGAGTGACTGGTGAAGAAGCGAGTGTCAAAAAGGAGTGGAACCTTTGCACCATGAAGAAGCAGAGCAAACGCTGCTGTAGTGACACTGACACCAACCTGCCTGAATGACTACCGTCCGGTGGCCCTCACCTCGGTGGTCATGAAGTGTTTCGAGAGGCTGATTAAGGATTACATCTGCGCCTCCCTCCCCCGCACCTTGGACCCGTTGCAGTTCGCGTACCGGCAGAACAGATCCACGGATGACGCGGTCTCTCAGGTACTGCACACCACGCTCACGCACCTGGATGGCCAGAAGGGGGCCTATGTGAGAATGCTGTTCATTGATTATAGTTCAGCTTTCAACACCATAGTCCCCACCAGACTGGCTGCCAAGTTGTTGGAACTAGGATTGAATGCTCCGCTGTGCACCTGGATCCTGGACTTCCTCACAGGCCGCCCCCAGGTGGTCAAGGTGGGGAAGTACATGTCAAGCTCCCTCACCCTGAATACAGGATCCCCCCAGGGCTGCGTCCTCAGCCCCCTACTGTACTCCCTGTACACACATGACTGTGTGGCCAGGTCCAGCTCCAACACCATCATCAAGTTTGCTGACGACACCGTGGTCGTGGGCCTGATCACCGACTGCGAGGAGGTGGCTGACCTGTCACTCTGGTGCCAGGACAACAGCCTCCACCTGAACGTCAGCAAAACCAAGGAGCTGATTGTGAACTTTAGGCGTGGATCACAATCGAGGACGCACGCGCCCTTGTGGATTAATGGGACTTCTGTCGATAGGGTGAGCAGCTTCAGATATCTGGGAGTCCACATCACAGAGGACTTAACATGGACTGTTCATACAGACACTCTGGTGAGAAAGGCGAGGCAGCGTCTCTACCACCTCAGGCAGCTGAGGAAATTCCGGGTCTCGGTGAGGATCCTCAAGTCCTTCTACTCTGGAGCAGTGGAGAGCATCCTGACAGGCAACATCACTGCCTGGTTTGGGAACTGTACTGCCCAGGACAGGCGGGCCCTGCAGAGGGTGGTGCGTTCAGCTGAACGTACCACTGGAACTACCCTCCCCCCCTTGCAGGAGTTATACACCAGGAGGTGTAGTAGCAGAGCCCGTAGGATCATGAAGGATCCTCATCACCCCAACAACGGACTGTTTCAGCTGCTGCGGTCAGGCAAGCGCCTCCGCAGTCACGCAGCGAGAACAGAGAGACTGAGACGGAGTTTCTTCCCTCAAGCCATCAGAACTGTCAACACTGACCTCACCAGGGGTCCTAACTGAGCCATACACATAGGCTCCACTACCTACTGTACTGTATGTAGCATACTGTACCGCATACTGTATCACTGTTCAGGGTTGTTCGTGATGCCGTATTGCTGCGCCGTACTGTTGTATACTGTGCTGTATTATCCCAAACACTACCTCACACTATTCACATTCACATGCCACTTTAATTCACATGCCACTTTAAATGCACATATCTGTATATACATAGCCATATTCCTTCAACCTATTCCATTTTATTTCAATTTATTTTTTATTGTATTTTATTCTATATATTTGTTATCTTATTCTATAAGTATTCCACTTACTGTATTACGTTTTAGGAGTCAGTTAGTCGGTCTATTAGAAAGGAATTTTCTACTTTAATTTTATTTTATTTTTGTACTTTTTCCTAGGACTTATTGTGTGCTATCACTGGGTGCGTTGCATTACATTTCACTGCATATATGTATGGAAGTATGTATATGTATGTGACAAATAAAAATCTTGAATCTTGAATACAAACACAGTCGACTTGGGCCATCGTGCAAAATTCCAACCCGCGAGCGCCGGGGGGCAGCGGTATCTGTATCTACAAACAGCCTATCCCATAAACATAACTCTATTCCCTTTACTTCTATTTTATAGCCTTCTATTTTGTATCACCTTTTTGAGTCTTATTTTAATTTAATTTTATTTTATATTATTCTATTCACTAACTGTATTCGGCTTTAGGAATCAGTTAGTTCAGTTAGTTGCTAGGTAGTTGTTTCTTAGCTGTTATGTTCGGTTTAGTAACTATTGTACATAATCTCTGGGTGTGTTCAGTAACATTTCACTGCATATATGTATGAACGTATGTATATGTACGTGACCAATAAACCTCTTGAATCTTCAATCTGGAATTAGAAACGGACCATTTTGATGGTCCAGTGGGATCACGGTTCAGTGTGAATCAGGGTTTTTGGGACACGGTAACGGAACCGTTTCAGTATCTTGTATTATATCCTATATTTAAGGAAAATCTTTCAAAAAAAGTTCAAAGTTCAAAGGTGTAAAACATTTTTGACAGGATTCTTCCATAAATAACTAGTGTAACACTGTAAACAACTAGTGTAACACTGTGGGTATGACTGTGGGGTTTAGGGTTCATTGGTGGTTGTTATAATTTGCATGAGTTCATGAGATTGGAGGGAAACGTCAAGGATAATGGATAATTCAAATATTAATTTCCATCAGTTATATATAATAAATATTTTAAAAACGTTTATCAATAATGAATAAACTAAAGCACTACTATAGTTGTTTTTGTGCTGAACAGTCATGAACAGTGTTGGGAGAGAAGACGACAGCCTTCACGAGGCCTCTCCTGTGAGTAGTGAGCAGTGGTGCAAGACCAACTCACGAAACTAATGTCGCCAAATAATCATCGAGCTGGCAGACCAAGGTACAAGCCAAGGCCAAAACCAAGGCAGAGAACATCCTCTTTAGGACGGGCGGACACCCCCACCGTCGAAAACCAAGGTCTGTCGGTGCTCCAACTCAATGTCGAGGGCCTTACCATCGCCAAACTCGACGTCATCAGGCATCTCGCCGATTCCAACAAAGTGGCAGCGGTCCTCCTGCAAGAGACACACTGGGTGTCAGATGAAAACCTCAAGCTTCCGGGGTTCTCCCTCGCTGGATATATCCACAGCAAGAAGCATGGAATGGCAACCTTCGTCCGAGATGGTTTGAGCTGGGCAGCCACCAGCCAATCTCCACCTGGCTGCAACATCGAGTGGCAGGTCACTAAAATCCAAGAAACATCTGTCGTGAACGTATATAAGCCCCCACCAACAGCGCTGACTGCATCATCACTTCCATCCGTGACTGCTCCTGCCATCTATGCAGGTGACTTCAACTGCCAACATACGGATTGGGGTTACCAACACACATCACAGGATGGAGAAGCACTGAGTGAGTGGGCCTCTAACATTGAGGCACAACTGCTGTACGACCCAAAGGAGCCCCCAAGCTTCTGCTCTGCACGTTGGAACTCTTACACCAACCCAGATCTGGCCTTCGTCATATGCCGCAGTAACGACCTGAAACCGGAGAGACGTGTCTTGGACAGGTTCCCTCGCTCACAGCACCGGCCATCCATCATCAAAGTACCATCCCTAGTACAGCCGGTAGCTGGCAAACCGGTCAGGAGATGGACCTTCAGGAAGGTGAACTGGCAGTCGTTTACGGTGGAAACAGAAAGAAGAACTGCTGGTCTCATGGACCCAGAAGCAGAAGATGTGGATGCTGCATACAGTGCCTACTGTGAAGTCCTCCTAAGGGCAGTAAAGCACAACATCCCACGTGGCTACAATAATAACTATATCCCGGGCTGGGATGAGGAGTGCAGCTGCCTGCTGCGCCAACACCAGCAGGCGAGCTCCAGGGAAGAAATGGAGGCAACAGCAACAACCCTACTGCAGAAGCTGGATGACACCCCAAGGGCTAGGTGGACGGAAGTAGCGGAATCCATCAACTTCACCCACTCCAGCCGGAAGGCGTGGCAGACCATCAACTTGCTCTCAGGGAGAAAAACAACACCTCGTAGGTGTCCAGTGACTGCAGATGCTATTGCTTCCCAGCTCCTGAAAAATGGTCGCTTCCCTGATGCGGACAAAAACCTACCTCACACGACTGACATCGTGTGAGGTATCATCCCTCTCCAGAGCAGCCAGCGCTGATGCTAATCTCTCAGGAGACTTCACAGCAGCCGAGCTAAAGGCAGCAATCAAAAAACTGAAGCTGGGCAAATCACCAGGTCGAGACAATATCCATCCAGAGTTTGTCATGCATCAAAGTGAAAGAACATCTCAATGGCTACGCACATTCTTCTAATCATGCTTCCGGAGGTCCAAGTTCCCAAAACCTGGCGCCGTGCTTCCGTCATAGCCAAAGCTAGCCAAGGCCATGCACTGAGCTAACTTAGTTAGCTTGAGATGCTGGAAGGTGTATTTCCCTAACTTGACAGGAGCTAGGCTAGCCCATCCCCTCTGCGGCCATGCATTGAGCTAGGCTAGTTAGCATGAGATACTGGAAGGTGTATTTCCCTAACTTGACAGGAGCTAGGCTAGCCCATCCCCTCTGCGGCCATGCATTGAGCTAGGCTAGTTAGCATGAGATACTGGAAGGTGTATTTCCCTAACTTGACAGGAGCTAGGCTAGCCCATCCCCTCTGTGGCCATGCATTGAGCTAAGCTAGTTAGCATGAGATACTGGAAGGTGTATTTCCCTAACTTGACAGGAGCTAGGCTAGCCCATCCCCTCTCATCTATCTCAGTACTGGTCGTTCAGGGATGAATCTGGTGTTGACCTTCTCTTCTGATTGTGGGTGAGATGGATGGACCAAAAGTGAATTCCTCTCAAACTTGACGTGTACATATACTGTGGAATCCTATTGTGTAAACTTTGTGAGGATCATTTTAGAGGATTTCTATTTTTAAAAAGTGTAATAGAAAGCTCAAGATTCTTTGGGGGGGAATTAGGATTTTGTAAATATTTGTAATTAATGAAATCAACGTCTTTCAAATGAATCCACACAATTACACTTAAAGTTTTGAAAACATAAAAACAGAATAAAGTATAATGTAACAAAGATAAATACATGTTTTGGTGTATTATTAGTAAATTGGAATTGGCTGCACGCTGATCTTCCCTGAGTCCTTTCACTCTCAGACTCAGCGTGAAGCACTAAACGAGCCCCAAAAGCCCAAACTCCACCTCGGGGGAGGCTCTGTAGGCGATGTAGGTCTCCATGGTGGAGACGTGCTTCTCGGGGTCGTCCACGGTGACCGATGGGCGGTGCGTTTCTGTGGCGACGTAGAGGTCGAGGGCGTCGCCGTCCGCCTCGTCGTCAATCTGCAGCCGCTTGAGCAGCGACGACGCCGCTGGTCAGTCCCCAATCCTGCCAGACGGACGCCGTTACCGTGACGACGACAACGACAACGACGACGACGCCTCTTTCTACGTCGATGGGAGCCTTGATGTGACCGCTACACACACACACACACGAATACACACACACACACGAATACACACACACACACACACACACGAACACACACACACACACACACGTATACACACACGCACACACATAACACACACAGTATACACACAAATACATACACACACACGTACACACACATGTATACACACACATACAAATACACACACACGTATACACACACACACGTACACACACAAATACATACACACACACGTACACACACAAACACAGCACTAACATGGTATTTTGTAAAGTAAATAATGACATCACTGCTCCATCAATAACACAACAGATGACTTGGATTCCTCATCAAGTGTTTCATCCAATTTATTTTAAAAAGTTGTTTTTAAAGATGTCACATCAAGAAAATTCCAAAACTTCCACATTCAATAGTTTTCATTATCACACATATTTGAACAAAGTGAGTCTTATGTTCCCATCAAAACATGAAAAGCATTTCTAGAGAGTTATGAAATAACAGTAACATACAGAAGACTGGACAACAGCAGGTTGACAAACATCAACATGACTCCAACACTTATTTTGACAGTAAAGTTATACACAGATGAAGGAATAATTACTATAAAAACATGTCATGTACATGAATGTACCACAGCATGGAAAGGCAATTACATACAGTGTTTATAAACTATGTGATAAAAACACTGAATATTCAGTTCAGCTTTTAGAGAGAGGATACTACACCTCCTCCACCTATAACAGAGACACTGAGGAACCAGACCACAAACAAAAACCAGGGTGGAGTGGTTGAGTGAATGTGGTGTAGAAGGTGTGGAGGTGTCTCAGTGTGTCAGAGGAAACTGAGTAGAAGGACAGAGTGCCAGCAGACCAGTCCACATACACTCCAACTCTGTGACGACCAGAGGACGGAGGGAGATTTATGACTGTTCTACTGTTATTGTAGCAGACATAGTAACAATCATTAGAACAAGACAGGATCCAGGACTTGTCATTAGATCCAAGACAGCAGTCAAGCCTCCCTCCTTTCCTTGTGATTCCTCTGTATGTCATTCCTATATAAACCCCTCCTTCCCTCTCTACCTCCCAGTAGCAGCGTCCAGTCAGACCTTCTCTACACAACACCTGTCTCCAGAAGTCAAATCTGTCTGTGTGATCAGGATGTGGCTGCTCCTCTTCAACCATCATCACCTTCCTGTTGTTGTCGGACAGACAGAGTTGTCTGTTTGCTGTGTTTGGGTCCAGTGTGAGTTTAACAGCATCTGGTGGAGAACAAGACACAAAAGAGCAACAGTTTATAATCTAACATCCCTGTTTGGTTCATATATTGTGGATTGATCAACAGACAGATTGTCCATTTATCAGCCGTGTGATGAAGACACATGATGTCCACCATCATCTTCATTCTCAGTAGGATGTGAATGGATGGACGTCCCGTACTGCTGTGTGGATGGACTTTCCATCTAAATAGTTGATAAATAGTAATGAATCAAACTAAACAGACACTTACACTTCCTCACTCCTGGTTTCAGCCTCCACACTCCACCGTGCTCCACCCTGGGAAGAACACAGTCAGAGCAGAACGTTCTCTGAGATCAGGGAAACAGGGACATTAAGAAGCTCCCGTATCCATGGTTTCCCATCATGCATCGGTCATATGTGCTGTCTAACAACAAAGCACGTTCCCCAGCATCCCAGTATGATTGACCACATGGTTGTGGAGCGTCCTCCTTGTAGAAGAGCTTGTCAGGGAGTGTCAGCTGGTCTCTCCATACCTGAGAGTGTCCAGTCTCCAGCGTGGCTCCTCCAGGCCAGCAGAGAGCAGCCTCACTCCTGCCTCTCCTGGGTGGTTGTAGCTCAGGTCCAGCTCTCTCAGATGGGACGGGTTGGAGCTCAGAGCTGAGGCCAGAGAAGCCACGCCCTCCTGTGTGAGCAGACAGCCTGACAAACTGCAAACAACATGAAGCACCAGGTGTCAACATCAGGAAGACGGTTGCTACGGCAACAGACACTGATACATAACACAATGAGATGGAATATTGATGTGAGCCAGCCTGCACACACACACACACACACAAAAACATTAGGAACTTCATAATAATTCATTCAATTCAATAATTCATCTACAAAGACATGATTGTGAGAATGGACTCATGGTTCTATGATTTGGCTTCAGAACACCTGGATTATGCAGCTTCACATTATGTTGAGTCCTTTGTAGGAGCCAGAAAATAGGTTGTTATGTTCTAACCTACAGATAACGTATTTGACTTAAGAGTAAAAACTAGTAATCAGTCAGATGGTAGTATATTGACAATGTGTATGCATGTACTAATGACACTGTGAGGTGGCTCCCTCTGCAGGCTGCTGGAGGAACTAAGGAACACACCTGAACTCATTTCAGTTCAGGTGTGGCTGCACTGGGAGCAGTGAGCACACACACATACAGATACTCAGAGCTCCTTGGTTTGAATTATGGACTAATTTTGTTTCACAATCTTGGCTGTGGAATGAAAGCATTGATTACCTTTATTTTGAAACCACTTTGTACATTCACTTCACTGGAGTTGTTTTTGGGTTACAATGAACATGGTGCTTGAAGACAAATCCCTCATTCAGTCCCACAGTGGTTATTATAAGAACATTTCATGGGACATTAACCATTTAAAATAACCACGACACCTTTGTTTTATTCCACGTTCACGTCTCTTCCAAAATATTCTCATGTATAATTGGTAGTTTTGACATTGTGTGTTTTGCTGTTCTTAATTCCATGTCTCTCTTCCTCACTCTGCACCTATTGCTCTCCTAGCCATCCTGGAAGGAGGATCCCTCTCTCAAGTCCCTTCTCAAGGTTCCTTTATGTTTGTGTTTGGGATTCTGGGAATTTTTTCCTGATCCTTATTTGAGGGTTGGGGGGGTAGTCATCTAACTGTCCTTTGAATGTGAGGATGTAAAGGTGTATGAGGCTGTAACTGTGATGGAAGTTGTGACTCTTTGGAACGTTGTTCAATGACATTGTTTGGAAAAAGGCTGTGGTTGAACTGTACGAGCTGTCTAAGAGATATGGAAGAAAAAAATAGTTTTAACTCATAATGATTACCCTGATATGAATATTATATTAATTAATTTTACATTTAGAATAATAATGTTTATATATATTCTATGTATTATTTTAACAAAGTTATAATATCTATATTAAATATTGTATATTGACATAGTTATCTACAGTTGTATACAAAACACAATATGACTGAAATATTTAGGTCAAGGTTGAGTAACACTGACCTGAGAGTGTCCAGTGCACAGTGTGGACTCCCCAGTCCAGCAGAGAGCAGCTTCACTCCTGAATCCTGCAGATCATTGTTGCTCAGGTCCAGCTCTCTCAGACGAGAGGAGTTGGAGCTGAGAACTGAGGCCAGAGCTTCACAGCTTCTCTCTGACAGATTACAGCCTCTCAGCCTGCACATCAACATGACACAGATAAATACATAGTTTGATTTTAGATATACACAGATATTTACTTCAAATATCTCACCAGATGTCAAACAGTGTACAGTTAATATACGTATGTTATCTGTGCACCTACAGAGATGTTTTGGAGGCTTTGACCACGGGCAGCAGCCTCAGAAGAGCCTCCTCTGAAGCAGAGTATTTCTTCAGGTCAAACACTTCCAGCTCCTCTTCTGATGACAGTAAGATGAAGAGCAGAGCTGACCACTGAGCAGGGGAGAGCTTCTCTCTGGAGAGACGTCCTAATCTCAGGTGATGTTGGATCTGCTCCACTAGAGAACGGTCATTCAGCTCATTCAGACAGTGGAACAGGTTGATGCTTCTTTCTGGAGAGAGATTCTCACTGAACTTCTTCTTGATGTAAAGCACTGTTTTCTGATTGGTCACTGAGGTACTTCCTGTCGTTTCCAGCAGGCCTCGTAGGAGCAGCTGATTGGTCTCTAGTGAAAGGCCCAATAGGAAGCGAAGGAACAAGTCCAGGTGTCCGTTGACACTCTGCAAGGCCTTGTCCACAGCACTCTGGTAGAGGGATTGAAAGTCAGGTTTCTTTAAAAAAAGCTGAGAACACTTTGATGTTGGTTGTGGTTCTGACAGCAGATTGACACCGGTGCTGGTAATCGTCATAAAGACATAAACAGCAGCCAGAAACTCCTGGATGCTCAGATGGACAAAGCAGAACACCTTGTCCTGGTAAAGCCCACACTCCTCTTTAAAGATCTGGGTGAAGACTCCTGAGTACACTGAGGCTGCTCTGACATCAATGCCACACTCTGCCAGGTCTGCTTCATAGAAGATCAGGTTTCCTTTCTCCAGCTGCTCAAAGGCCAGTTTTCCCAGGGACAGAATGATCTCCTTGCTCTCTGTATTCCAGCGTGGATCTGTCCCAGATCCTCCACGATACTTGACGTTCCCCTGTATGGACTGAACCAGCAGGAAGTGGATGTACATCTCAGTCAGGGTCTTGGGCATCTCTCCTCTCTGGGCGGTTGTCAGGACGTGATCCAGAACTGTAGCAGTGATCCAACAGAAGACTGGGATGTGACACATGATGTGGAGGCTGCGTGATGCCTTGATTTTTGAGATGATGGCGTCAGCCTGCTCCTCCTCTCTGAATCTCTTCCTGAAGTATTCCTCCTTCTGTGGGTCGCTGAAGCCTCTCACCTCTGTCAGCATGTCCACACACTCAGGAGGGATCTGATTGGCCGCTGCAGGTCGTGTGGTTATCCAGAGGCGAGCGGAGGGAAGCAGGTTGCCACGGATGAGGTTTGTCAGCAGAACGTCCACTGAGGTGGACGCTGTGACATCAGTCCACGTCTCATTGTTCTGGAAGTCCAGAGGAAGTCGACACTCATCCAGACCGTCCAAGATGAACACAACTTGGAAGTTGTCGTAGCTGCAGATTCCTGATTCTTTGGTTTCAAGAAAGAAGTGATGAACAAGTTCCACCAAACTGAACTGTTTCCCTTTCAGCAAGTTCAGCTCTCTGAAGGTGAATGGGAAGGTGAAGTGTATGTCCTGGTTGGCGTTGTCTTCAGCCCAGTCCAGAGTGAACTTGTGTGTTAACACTGTTTTACCAATGCCGGCCACGCCCGTTGTCATCAGTGTTCTGATTGGTTGATCTTGTCCAGGTAAGGGTTTAAAGATGTCTTGACATTTGATGACTGTTTCTTCTGTCACTGTTTTCCTGGAAGCTGCCTCCATCAGTCTGACCTCATGTTCCTGGTTGACCTCCTCACCCCCTCCCTCTGTGATGTGGAGCTCTGTGTACATCTGCTTCAGAAGTGTTGCTTGTCCTGCTTTAGCGATTCCCTCAAACAAACACTGGAACTTCTCCTTCAGATGAGACTTCAGTTGACGTCGGCAGACAAGAGCAAGAATTACTGAATGAACAAACAACAGAGAACATCAATGAGTAGATGTTAAGGTCAATGAGGGTCATGTCAATATTTCCTGCTCAACGTGTGCAACTCACAAACCCATGTTGTGTATTTAGCTCATCACAGTCGGAACAAGCAGACTGACTGACTGGATGGGTGTGATGTGGAGGTTTACTGTGCATTTGCTTATAAATCTGCAGCTTTACTAATATGAACATGTTCCACCATGACAACCAACATGTAGCTTTACTGGCTTATTAGTAGCACACCATTCTACTCTGATACCGAGGTGTAGAAATATCCCATTAAAAAGGTATTAGTGCTACGATAAATCTCCCATTAAAAAGGAACTTATACTACTATAAATCTCCCAATACAAAGGTACTAGTACCACTATAAATCTCCCATTTAAATGGTACTACTAGCAGTCTCAAAAAGTAAACACCTAATTTGTTGCTTCAGTATTGATTATATATTATTCCACGGGAAACAACATGAAAGTCCGAGTTCCTAGACTCAGTCATAGAGTGATTCCCAGCCCCTATGCTGTCTCCTTACTCCCCACTGTCTCCTTGCAACTGTCTCCTAGCGACTGTATCCTAGCGACTGTGTTCTCGCGACTGTCCTTACTCCCCACTGTCTCCTAGCGACTGTCTCCTTGCAACCCTCTCCTAGCGACTGTATCCTTGTGACTGTATCCTAGCGACTGTCTCCTAGCGACTGTGTCCTTACTCCCCACTGTCTCCTAGCGACTGTCTCCTTGCAACCCTCCCCTACTGACTGTATCCTTGTGACTGTATCCTAGCGACTGTCTCCTAGCGACTGTCACCTTACTCCCCGACTGTCTACTTGTGACTGTCTCCTTGCAACTGTCTCCTAGCGATTGTGTCCTTGCGACTGTGTCCTTACTCCCCACTGACTCCTAGCGACTGTCTCCTTGCAACTGTCTCAAAGCGACAGTGTCCTTGCGACTGTGTCCTTACTCCGCACTGTCTCCTCGCGACTGTCTCCTTGCAACTGTCTCCTAGCGACTGTATCCTCGTGACTGTATCCTAGCAACTGTCACCTTACTCCCCGACTGTTTACTCGCGACTGTCTCCTAGCGACTGTCTCCTAGCGACTGTCTCCTTACTCGCCAACTATGTCATAGCAAAGGTCTCCGAGCGACTGTCTCGTAGCGACTGTCTTCTAGCGACCGTCTCCTAGCGATTGTCTCCCAGTGATTGTCTCTTTACTCCCCCACTGTCTGCTAGCGACCTTCTCCTAGCGACCATCTCCTAGTGACCGTCTCCCAGCGACCGTCTCCCAGCGACCGTCTCCTAGCGACCGTCTCCTAGCGACCGTCTCCTGGATGTATCTCTGAACTCTACATGTAGAGAACTGGTGGAGCTCTCATTGTCTTCTCAGAAACAGTTGCATAATCAAGCAGAGAACCAGAGTGGAATGTTCCTTTAAATGTGTGAAGCACAGTCTCTTACTGCTCTGCAGAGAGTCAGCCACATCCTCCTGCTTCATCCTCCTCAGGAAGTGCAGTGTGATGTTCACAACTCCCTCTCTGGCGCTCCTCCTCTGCTCCTCTTCCTCAGCGTCCACCTCATCATCCTCTTCCTCCCTCTGCCTCTCTGAGCATCGTGGCTCATCTGGACTCAGAACCATCCGGAGCCTCTTCAGCTCCTCCTTCACAAAGGTGACCATGTTGTCCTCCAGCAGCTGGAACAGAAAAACATCAGTGAGAACATTACTGTCCTGGATCCACATCCCACTGGTGTGAAGAGGAAGCATGGAGACCATCAGCACCACAACACATGCTGCTTCATGTCATTTGGAGCTTGTTGGACATTTACACACCAGGAATAAGGAGTCCAGGTCTGTTTGATGCTGCTGCCCAGACTGAGCACTGGTGACCTCTGACCTCTGCTGGTCTCTGTGGAGAACACAAACACACACACACACACACACACACACACACACACACACACACACACACACACACACACACACACACACACACACACACACACAGTTAGAGGTGGTGTCTTGTAGTAAAAACACTCTTGGATGTGACAGAGTTTGAAGGTTCTGATGGGACTGAACAAGGAGCCGGGACTTTGACTCACAGAGCGACCCACCACACGAGTACTGTTCCCAAATACATATTCACACTCCACCTCCTTAGATACGGTGCTATGCTTGGCTGTTCTCACCTTTCTTTTCCTCTCCATTTCACTGTGGTTCACAATCAACACAGTTGTTTGCTCAGTTGCACTCCCATCAATGAAAACAAGGCGGAATTCACCAATCGTGTTCTTCAAAACTGACGGACAAGTTCAAGTTTGGAGGGGTCACTGGTGCAGCCCCAGCCACACCTTTTTATTTGACACATTTGGATCGTTCCACACAAATAGAGATATATTTAGAGACAGAATTCAACATTTTAACAAATGGAAATATACCATAATAAGTACAAGATATTAATACAACTAAAACTACAATTCATCATAAAAAAGCAACAGACAAGATGAGTCATTTTGAAAGGACATGTCCCACAATGCATCAGGACAGGTTGCCATGGTTGCAGCAGTTGATATCAATATCCAATATCACTGGAAGCTTGAACTCAGTGCACTACCCGTTCTTTTAAAGTTGAAGTAGTCATTTCTATATTTTATACCACCTACATGGATGTACACAACCATTTAAAAAGTGCCAACAAAAGCCCTCCCTGTCACTGACGTTGTGCTTTAACGCTGGTTCTGAACAATTCATTTGCTCCTGACTTGTTCCCTCTGCTCAGTAGAGAATGATAACAACCATCTCCTCTGTTTCCATCTTCTGTTTCAAAGTCCTACCTCTTCTCCCTGGAGGGGCGGCCATCTTTGACGTTAATAGGATGATCCATAGAGCGGTCACTCTTGAAGGAGACCCCACTGGGGGCAGGAGCCTCTGGACTCTCCTGCTGCTCTGGGCTTCAACACAACACACACAGAGCTTTTCCTCAGACTCATGAAGGTGCAGTGACATCACTGCTGAGCTCTGGGATGGACAACAGTCCCAGACGCTCAGAGATCCTCATCTTACCTCTTAGCTTTGCTCGGGCCGCCATGTTCCCCAGACAGAGTTGTTTTAGAGGTGGGACGCCCCTCCTCTCTCTCCTCACACACATTCATGGTTGACTGCAGACCTTTAAATTCAGATGATGTCATGATGATGTCACAGTGTTCCGGCCCGTGGGCCAAACAGGTTGGGCAACAAGATTTAGACAGAAAGAGTTTACAACAAGCTCTGCATGTCACTCATCACAACACACGTTGCACTTCAAACCAATTACAACACCTGCATCTCTCAGTCATCAGAACAAGCTCTGTATTTCTACCCAATCAGATGCAGCGAACAGCACCTTTCACTGATCACATTGAATGAGGGATGAATGTTGATCATCACTCCTCCAGTTTCACAGCATTGAACTCAAACTGGAAGGATTTACAGTCTCCAAGAAGTCACCGTTCATCCATTGTGTCCAAACAGAAACACACTTTTCTTGACCTTGGCTCATGTGACCATGTGGTGGTCTCTCTCTCCCGCTCCATGAAGTGGCTCCGTCTCTCTCTCGCTGGTCTGTCATCTCTGCTTTGAGATTCTCTGGCTTGTGTTGATGTTTCTTTTTTCTCAAACGTTCCTTTCTATTCTCTACAAGTTAGAAAGGAATGACTTCCTGCAACACCACATTGTCTTCCATTTCCCGTAAATCTCACCCCTTCCAGTAAGACAGGCAGATAGACAGGTATTTCTTAGGTGAGGCATAAGCAGTAAGACAGGTATGTAAGCAGTAAGACAGGTACATGTATTTCTCCATATAAAGCTTGAAACTAAGCTCCTTCCCTTCTCCGACCTGGTGTTCTACATGAAGCGGATGCAGATCAAATGTTTTTCAGTCCAACCTGTGGAAGCTCTTCAAATAGAAGGTAAATGATCAACAAGAACCAACGTCACATTCTAGCTTTCTTCAAAAATACATGAGCTCATACAAATATGGTGTCGGGAGCTGTGTTCCTACCTGTGTTCCTTCATACGTCCACTGTTCCCTGGTGGCTTCCAGTCCCTTCAATCCACTGAGACATTTGACCTTCTTCATGTGTGGAGAGAAGACGCTGCTGTTCCTCCACAGTCCGTCCTGGCTGCTTGTGTTCATTTGTTCCTCCTCAGTAAAACTTTCCTTCTCAAGCGTCGTCACATGAGTGTGAAGTCAAACCGGTCCAACCTGGAACCGGGAACCAACTCCCACATCAGCGAGTGCAGACGGACTGAGCGGCAGGTGGAGATCTGGCTCCACCTCTAAAGCTCAGTGAGCAGGTACGACGAGACACACACACACACACACACAGCAGCATTATTCAAATAAAAACAAAGAGTAAACCTTACTGCCTGATCATAATTCCACTCATTTGTTTCCTTGTCATTGTACATAGATCTATGTTCTACAAGATATGAAGGAAGTTCAATCTTTCTTCATCAGCTCAAGGACCATTCAAGGGTTGTACTCCTCAGGTTTTGGAACAAAGTTCAAACCCAGAGTTTATTGCATGTATGGAAGGACGTGACCTTGTGGTTGTGCTTGAAACATGGTGCTGGCAGGACACAGACACCCACCGTCCCCCAGGATACGCAGAAACCTTACAGCCATCCCTCAAGCAGAGAAACACCACACACGGAGAGACTCGGGTGGGGTTATTGTACGGTACAAAGAGGATGAGTCAAGCCAATTAAAACCCGGTGTTGTCAGTGACTTCATCAACCAGTGGGAAAAATGCCTCAGTGTGGCATCCCGATACCGGATCAATAAGCAGTATCGGTAAGAGTAGTAGAACTGTTAAAACCATAACGATACCCATCCCTACTCACGCCCCGTTACTCCAAATGAAACAACTAAAAAAGAGGAACAGGGCGCACGGAGAGGGTGACCTGCTGGGATGAGGGTCATGTGACCTACTGGGATGAGGTGTGTGGGCTGGCTGTCCTCCAGTTTGCTCCTCAGTCAAAGTCCTGTTAGCGCCGCAGTATTCTGGCAGGTCGAAAGCCATCCGAGTGATCTGCAAAACAAACACACACACACACACACACACACACACACACACACACCTGTGTGAACGTAGTTTGTAATTAACAGCAGCCGGTCAGAATCAGCTCAGACATGTGGTCGTGGTTAGAGATGAACCGATTGCAATTTTCTTGGCCCAATCTGATTCTGAGCGGCCGATTCTGATTTTCTTTCAGTTGTATGTTGATAATAAAACATTGACTATTAAATAACTTGTGCACCGTCGTCCCATCATTTTGAGTTCATATCATGGATCATTTGGTGTCATTGGGTCGATCTGCTGTACGTCAACGACAGACACATGGAGTGATGTGATGACGCTCACGTGACAGGACAACTGCAAATATGGAGCCATGCAATTTGATAGATATTATACTAATATACTGCCGCAATAATATATATGATACTGTTCATTATTCACTGTGGAACAATAATAGAACATGAAATTGTCCCCTAGTTACAGTAAAATACAACATGGAACTGTCACCAAGTTTCAGTAGAATACAACCTGTAAGTCATTGAGGTTTAGTAGAACACAACCTAAAACTAACATGGAAATGTCCAGTTCAACCTTCAAATCAAAGTCTCTTTCACTTCAAGTGCAAATATACCTTTCTACTGTATTGATGTGGTACTTGCCGTTCCAAAATAAAGTCGTCATAATAAATGTGCGACTCTTGTCACTGTGCTTCACTGGAAGTCCTCCTTCACTCAGCCATCGTGCAAAATTCCAACCCGCGAGCGCCCGGGGGGCAGCGGTATCTGTATCTACAAACAGCCTATACCATAAACATAACTCTATTCCCTTTACTTCTATTTTGTAGCCCCACTCTGAATCACCTTTTTGAGTCTTATTTTAATTTTATTTTATTTTATATTCTATTCACTAACTGTATTCGGCTTTAGGAATCAGTTAGTTCAGTTAGTTGCTAGGTAGTTGTTTCTTAGCTGTTATGTTCGGTTTAGTAACTATTGTACATAATCTCTGGGTGTGTTCAGTAACATTTCACTGCATATATGTATGAACGTATGTTTATGTACGTGACCAATAAACCTCTTGAATCTTCAATCTGGCATTAAAACGGACCATTTTGATTGTCCAGTGGGATCAGGGTTTTTGGGACACGGTAACGGTATAGTTTCAGTATCTTTATATTTAAGGAAAATCTTTCAAAAAAAGTTCAAAGTTCAAAGGTGTAAAACATTTTTGACAGGAGTCCTCCATAAATAACTAGTGTAACACTGTAAATAACTAGTGTAACACTGTGGGTATGACTGTGGGGGTTAGGGTTCATTGGTGGTTGTTATAATTTGCATGAGTTCATCAGATTGGAGGGAAACGTCCAGGATAATGGATAATTCAAGTATTAATTTCCATCAGTTATATATAATAAATATTTTAAAAACGTTTATCAATAATAAATAAACTAAAGCACTACCATAGTTGTTTTTGTGCTGAACAGTCATGAACAGTGTTGGGAGAGAAGACGACAGCCTTCACGAGGCCTCTCCTGTGAGTAGTGAGAAGTGGTGCAAGACCAACTCACAAAACTAATGTCGCCAAAGAATCATCGAGCTGGCAGACCAAGGTACAAGCCAAGGCCAAAACCAAGGCAGAGAACATCCTCTTTAGGACGGGCGGACACCCCCACCGTCGAAAACCAAGGTCTGTCGGTGCTCCAACTCAATGTCGAGGGCCTTACCATCGCCAAACTCGAAGTCATCAGGCATCTCGCCGATTCCAACAAAGTGGCAGCGGTCCTCCTGCAAGAGACACACTGGGTGTCAGATGAAAACCTCAAGCTTCCTGGGTTCTCCCTCGCTGGATCCATCCACAGCAAGAAGCATGGAATGGCAACCTTCGTCCGAGATGGTTTGAGCTGGGCAGCCACCAGCCAATCTCCACCTGGCTGCAACATCGAGTGGCTGGTCACTAAAATCCAAGAAACATCTGTCGTGAACGTATATAAGCCCCCACCAACAGCGCTGACTGCATCATCACTTCCATTCGTGACTGCTCCTGCCATCTATGCAGGTGACTTCAACTGCCAACATACGGATTGGGGTTACCAACACACATCACAGGATGGAGAAGCACTGAGTGAGTGGGCCTCTAACATTGAGGCACTACTGCTGTACGACCCAAAGGAGCCCCCAAGCTTCTGCTCTGCACGTTGGAACTATTACACCAACCCAGATCTGGCCTTCGTCATATGCCACAGTAACGACCTGAAACCGGAGAGACGTGTCTTGGACAGGTTCCCTCGCTCACACCACCGGCCATCCATCATCAAAGTACCATCCCTAGTACAGCCGGTAGCTGGCAAACCGGTCAGGAGATGGAACTTCAGGAAGGTGAACTGGCAGTCGTTTACGGTGGAAACAGAAAGAAGAACTGCTGGTCTCATGGACCCAGAAGCAGAAGATGTGGATGCTGCATACAGTGCCTACTGTGAAGTCCTCCTAAGGGCAGCAAAGCACAACATCCCACGTGGCTACAATAAAAACTATATCCCGGGCTGGGATGAGGAGTGCAGCTGCCTGCTGCACCAACACCAGCAGGCGAGCTCCAGGGTAGAAATGGACGCAACAGCAACAACCCTACTGCAGAAGCTGGATGACACCCCAAGGGCTAGGTGGACGGAAGTAGCGGAATCCATCGACTTCACCCAGTATGGCGGGAGGCGTGGCAGACCATCAACTTGCTCTCAGGGAGAAAAACAACACCTCGTAGGTGTCCAGTGACTGCAGATGCTATTGCTTCCCAGCTCCTGAAAAATGGTCGCTTCCCTGATGCGGACAAAAACCTACCTCACACGACTGACATCGTGTGAGGTATCATCCCTCTCCAGAGCAGCCAGCGCTGATGCTAATCTCTCAGGAGACTTCACAGCAGCCGAGCTAAAGGCAGCAATCAAAAAACTGAAGCTGGGCAAATCACCAGGTCGAGACAATATCCATCCAGAGTTTGTCATGCACCAAAGAGAAAGAACATCTCAATGGCTACGCACATTCTTCTAATCATGCTTCCGGAGGTCCAAGTTCCCAAAGACCTGGCACCGTGCTTCCGTCATAGCCAAAGCTAGCCAAGGCCATGCACTGAGCTAACTTAGTTAGCTTGAGATGCTGGAAGGTGTATTTCCCTAACTTGACAGGAGCTAGGCTAGCCCATCCCCTCTGCGTCCATGCATTGAGCGAAGCTGGTTAGCATGAGATACTGGAAGGTGTATTTCCCTAACTTGACAGGAGCTAGGCTAGCCGATCCCCTCTGCGGCCATGCATTGAGCTAAGCTAGTTAGCATGAGATACTGGAAGGTGTATTTCCCTAACTTGACAGGAGCTAGGCTAGCCCATCCCCTCTCATCTATATCAGCACTGGTCGTTCAGGGATGAATCTGGTGTTGACCTTCTCTTCTGATTGTGGGCGAGATGGATGGACCAAAAGTGAATTCCTCTCAAACTTGACGTGTACATATACTGTGTCAACGTCTTTCAAATTAATCCACACAATTACGCTTAAAGTTTTCAAAACATAAAAACAGAAGAAAGTATAATGTAAGTAAGATAAATACATGTTTTGGTGTATTATTAGTAAATTGGCTGCACGCTGTTCTTCCCTGAATCCTTTCACTCTCAGACTCAGCGTGAAGCACTAAACGAGCCCCAAAAGCCCAAACTCCACCTCGGTGGAGGCTCTGTAGGCGATGTAGGTCTCCATGGTGGAGACGTGCTTCTCGGGGTCGTCCACGGTGACCGACGGGCGGTGCGTTTCCGTGGCGACGTAGAGGTCGAGGGCGTCAAGCTGCAGCCGCTTGAGCAGCGACGACGCCGACGCCGCTGGTCAGTCCCCAATCCTGCCAGACGGACGCCGTTACCGTGACGACGCCTCTTTCTACGTCGAAGGGATGTGACATGTTTACATACACACAAGCATGTATATACATACACATGTATACACACCCACATACAAATACACACACACACACACACAGCACTAACATGGTATTTTGTAAAGTAAATAATGACATCACTGCTCCATCAATAACACAACAGATGACTTGGATTCCTCATCAACTGTTTCATCCAATTTATTTTAAAAAGTTGTTTTTAAAGATGTCACATCAAGAAAATGTCACGACCAGAACTGGGAGAGACCAAAACGCACGACACAGGGAGACGGAAGGCAGGCAAAGGATGTTTATTAGCCGGGACGGTGGAGCCGGCCGGGGGGACCCGGTCGGGTAGGGATGGAGCAGGGCAGGGATGATGATGACCAGGAGACGGGGTCCAGGATCCGGGTGGAGAGACGGGGAACCAAGCTGGATGGAGATGGACGGGCAGCCATGGTCGACGAGCGGAGACAGGCAGGTAAACCGGGCTGGCTGGATTTGGAGAGACAGACTGGGTCGACGAGAGGAGACAAGCAGGTAAGGGGAAGACGAGACAACGAGACATAAACTAGGAACTAGGAATATGCACTAGGAACTTGGAAGGGAGCCAATAGCGCTACAACTCAGGAAAGCTAGTTAACGGTCTGGCAAGGAATGACTGGGAAGCTGGGACTAAATACTGTGCTGGTAATTGATCCCAGGTGTGTGCAATCGGGCTTGAGTAGGGAGCTGCAGATGGGGCAAGGACGGCCTCTAGTGGCGCTGGGAGGCCGTGGGCCTAACAGAAAATTCAAACTTCCACATTCAATAGTTTTCATTATCACACATATTTGAACAAAGTGAGTCTTATGTTCCCATCAAAACATGAAAAGCATTTCTAGAGAGTTATGAAATAACAGTAACATGCAGAAGACTGAACAACAGCAGGTTGACAAACATCAACATGACTCCAACACTTATTTTGACAGTAAAGTTATACACAGATGAAGGAATAATTACTATAAAAACATGTCATGTACATGAATATACCACAGCATGGAAAGGCAATTACATACAGTGTTTATAAACTATGTGATAAAAACACTGAATATTCAGTTCAGCTTTTAGAGAGAGGATACTACACCTCCTCCACCTATAACAGAGACACTGAGGAACCAGACCACCACAAACTAAAATCCAAATAAAAGGCAGGGTGGAGTGGTTGAGTGAATGTGGTGTAGAAGGTGTGGAGGTGTCTCAGTGTGTCAGAGGAAACTGAGTAGAAGGACAGAGTGCCAGCAGACCAGTCCACATACACTCCAACTCTGTGACGACCAGAGGACGGAGGGAGATTTATGACTGTTCTACTGTTATTGTAGCAGACACAGTAACGATCATTAGAACAAGACAGAATCCAGGACTTTTCATTAGATCCAAGACAGCAGTCATCACTCCTTCCTTTCCTTGTGATTCCTCTGTATGTCATTCCTATATCAACCCCTCCTTTCCACTCTACCTCCCAGTAGCAGCGTCCAGTCAGACCTTCTCTACACAACACCTGTCTCAAGTCGGTAAATCTGTCTGTGTGATCAGGATGTGGCTGCTCCTCTTCAACCAACACCACCTTCCTGTTGTTGTCAGACAGACAGATTCGTCTGTTTGCTGTGTTTGGGTCCAGTGTGAGTTTAACACCATCTGGTGGAGAACAAGACACAAAACAGCAACAGTTTATAATCTAACATCCCTGTTTGGTTCATATATTGTGGATTGATCAACAAACAGATTGTCCATTTTTCAGCAGTGTGATGAAGACACATGATGTCCACCATCATCTTCATTCTCAGTAGGATGTGAATGGATGGACGTCCCGTACTGCTGTGTGGATGGACTTTCCATCTAAATAGTTGATCAATAGTAATGAATCAAACTAAACAGACACTTACACTTCCTCACTCCTGGTTTCAGCCTCCACGCTCCACCCTGCTCCACCCTGGGAAGAACACAGTCAGAGCAGAACGTTCTCTGAGATCAGGGAAACACGGACATTAAGAAGCTCCCGTATCCATGGTTTCCCATCATGCATCGGTCATATGTGCTGTCTAACAACAAAGCACGTTCCCCAGCATCCCAGTATGATTGACCACATGGTTGTAGAGCGTCCTCCTTGTAGAAGAGCTTGTCAGGGAGTGTCAGCTGGTCTCTCCATACCTGAGAGTGTCCAGTCTCCAGCGTGGCTCCTCCAGGCCAGCAGAGAGCAGCCTCACTCCTGCCTCTCCTGGGTGGTTGTAGCTCAGGTCCAGCTCTCTCAGATGGGACGGGTTGGAGCTCAGAGCTGAGGCCAGAGAAGCCACGCCCTCCTGTGTGAGCAGACAGCCTGACAAGCTGCAAACCACATGAAGCACCAGGTGTCAACATCAGGAAGACGGTTGCTACGGCAACAGACACTGACACATAACACAAGTTCAAGAGATGGAATATTGATGTGAGCCAGCCTGCACACACACACACACACACACACACACACACACACACACACACACACACACACACACACACACACACACACACACACACACACACACACACACACACGTTAGGAACTTATAATAATTCATCTACAAAGACATGATTGTGAGAATGGACTCATGGTTCTATGATTTGGCTTCAGAACACCTGGATTATGCAGCTTCACATTATGTTGAGTCCTTTTGTAGGAGCCAAAAAAAACTAGTAATCAGTCAGATGGTAGTATATTGACAATGTGTATGCATGTACTAATGACACTGTGAGGTGGCTCCCTCTGCAGGCTGCTGGAGGAACTAAGGAACACACCTGAACTCATTTCAGTTCAGGTGTGGCTGCACTGGGAGCAGTGAGCACACACACATACAGATACTCAGAGCTCCTTGGTTTGAATTATAGACTTATTTTGTTTCACAATCTTGGCTGTGGAACAAAAGCATTGATTACCTTTATTTTTTGAACTACTCTGGACATTCAGCTCATTGGAGTTGTTTTTGGGTTACAATGAACATGGTGCTTGAAGACAAATCCCTCATTCAGTCCCACAGTGGTTATTATAAGAACATTTCATGGGACATTAACCATTTAAAATAACCACGACACCTTTGTTTTATTCCACGTTCACGTCTCTTCCAATATATTCTCATGTATAATTGGTAGTTTTGACATTGTGTGTTTTGCTGTTCTTAATTCCATGTCTCTCTTCCTCACTCTGCACCTATTGCTCTCCTAGCCATCCTGGAAGGAGGATCCCTCTCTCAAGTCCCTTCTCAAGGTTCCTTTATGTTTGTGTTTGGGATTCTGGGAATTTTTTCCTGATCCTTAATTCAGGGTTGGGGGGGTCGTCATCTAACTGTCCTTTGAATGTGAGGATGTAAAGGTGTGTGAGGCTGTAACTGTGATGGAAGTTGTGGAACCCATGTTGTGTATATAGCTCATCACAGTTGGAACAAGCAGACTGACTGACTGGATGTGTGTGATGTGGAGGTTAACTGTGCAGCTGCTTATAAATCTGCAGCTTTACTCATATGAACATGCTCCACCATGACAACAAACATGTAGCTTTACTGGCTTATTAGTAGCACACCATTCTACTCTGATACCGAGGTGTAGAAATATCCCATTGAAAAGGTACTAGTACCACTAAAATTCTCCCATTAAAAAGGTATTAGTACTACGATAAATCTACCATTAAAAAGGTAGAAGTACTACTATAAATCTCCCATTAAAAAGGTACTAGTACTACTATCGATCTCCCATTAAAAAGGTACTAGTACTACTATAAATCTCCCATTAAAAAGGTACTACTAGCAGTCTCAAAATGTAAACACCTTATTTGTTGCTTCAGTATTGATTATATATTATTCCACTGGAAACAACATGAAAGTCCGAGTTCCTAGACTCAGTCATAGAGTGATTCCCAGCCCCTATACTGTCTCCTTACTCCCCACTGTCTCCTAGCGACTGTATCCTCACGACTGTCTCCTAGCGACTGTCAACTTACTCCCCGACTGTCTACTCGCGACTGTCTCCTAGCGACTGTCTCCTAGCGACTGTCACCTTACTCCCCGACTGTCTCCTAGCGACTGTATCCTATCGATTGTCTCCTAGCGACTGTCTCCTAGCGACTGTCTCCTAGCGACTGTATCCTCGTGAATGTATCCTAGCGACTGTATCCTAACGACTGTCTCCTAGCGACTGTCACCTTACTCCCCGACTGTCTACTCGCGACTGTCTCCTAGCAACTGTCTCGTAGCGACTGTCTCCTAGCGACTGTCCCCTAGCGACTGTATCCTCGCGACTGTCTCCTAGCGACCAACTCCTAGCCACTGTCTCTTAGCAACTGTGTCCTAGTGACTGTTTCCTAGCGACTGTCTCCCAGCGAATGTCTTTTTACTCCCCCACTGTCTCCTAGCGACCTTCTCCTCGTGAACGTCTTCTAGCGAACCGTCTCCTAGCGAACCGTCTCCTAGCGAACCGTCTCCTAGCGAACCGTCTCCTAGCGAACCGTCTCCTAGCGAACCGTCTCCTAGCGACTTGCGAGTGTCTCCTTGCGAGTGTCTCCTTGCGAGTGTCTCCTTACTGCCCCACTATCTCATAGCAATGGTCTCCTAGTGACTGTCTCCTAGCGACTGCTCCTAGCAACCGTCTCCTTGCAACTGTCTCCTAGCGACTGTCTTTTAGCGACGGTCTCCTCGCGACCGACTCCTAGCGACCGTCTCCTTGCTCTTCTACTGTCTCCAAGCCACAGTCTCCTAGCGACTGTCTCCTAGCGACTGTCACCTTACTCCCCGACTGTCTCCTAGCGACTGTCTCCTAGCAACTGTATCCTATCGACTGTCACCGAGTGTCTGTCTCCTAGCCACTGTCTCCTAGCAACTGTCTCCTCGCGACTGTGTCCTAGCAACCGTCTCCTAGCGACTGTCTCCTAGCAACGGTCTCCTATCAACTATCTCCTAGCGAAGATCTCCTAGCATCGGTCTCCTAGCGACTGTCTCCTTGCGAGTGTCTCCTTACTCCCCCACTATCTCATAGCAACGGTCTCCTAGTGACTGTCTTCTAGCGAATGCTCCTAGCAACCGTCTCCTTGCAACTGTCTCCTAGCGACTGTATCCTTGTGACTGTATCCTAGCGACTGTCTCCTAGTGACTGTCACCTTACTCCCCGGCTGTCTACTCGCGACTGTCTCCTAGCGACTGTCTCCTAGCGACTTTCACTAGCAACGGTCTCCTAGCGACTCTCCTAGCGACTGTCTCCTTGCAACTGTCTCCTTGCGAGTGTCTCCTTGCGACTGTCTCCTAGCGACTGTCTCCTAGCAACTGTCTCCTAGCGACTGTCTCCTAGCCACTGTCTCCTAGCGACTGACTCCTAGCGACTGTCTCCTAGCGACTGTATCCTCGCGTCTGTCTCCTAGCGACTGTCTCCTAGCGACTGTCTCCTAGCGACTGTCTCCTAGCGACTGTCACCTTACTCCCCGACTGTCTCCTAGCGACTGTCTCCTAGCAACTGTATCCTATCGACTGTCTCCGAGCGTCTGTCTCCTAGCCACTGTCTCCTAGCGACTGTATCCTCGTGACTGTATCCTAGCGACTGTCTCCTAGCGACTGTCACCTTACTCCCCGACTGTCTCCTAGCGACTGTCTCCAAGTGACTGTCTCCTTGCGAGTGTCTCCTTGCGAGTGTCTCCTTGCAAGTGTCTCCTTACTCCCCCACTATCTCATAGCAATGGTCTCCTAGTGACTGTCTCCTAGCGACTGCTCCCAGCAACCGTCTCCTTGCAACTGTCTCCTAGCGACTGTCTCTTAGCGACGGTCTCCTAGCGACCGACTCCTAGCGACCGTCTCCTTACTCTTCTACTGTCTCCAAGCCACAGTCTCCTAGCGACTGTCTCCTAGCGACTGTCACCTTACTCCCCGACTGTCTCCTAGCGACTGTCTCCTAGCGACTGTCTCCTAGCGACCGTCTCCTTGCAACTGTCTCCTAGCGACTGTATCCTCGTGACTGTCTCCTAGCGACTGTCACCTTACTCCCCGACTGTCTACTCGTGACTGTCTCCTAGCGACTGTCCCCTAGCAACTGTCTCCTAGCAACTGTCTCCTAGCGACTGTCTCCTAGCCACTGTCTCCTAGCGACTGTCTCCTAGCGACTGTCTCCTAGCGACTGTATCCTCGCGTCTGTCTCCTAGCGACTGTCTCCTAGCGACTGTCTCCTTGCGAGTGTCTCCTTGCGACTGTCTCCTTACTCCCCCACTATCTCATAGCAACGGTCTCCTAGTGACTGTCTCCTAGCGAATGCTCCTAGCAACCGTATTCTTGCAACTGTCTCCTAGCGACTGTATCCTTGTGACTGTATCCTAGCGACTGTCTCCTAGTGACTGTCACCTTACTCCCCGACTGTCTACTCGCGACTGTCTCCTAGCGACTGTCTTCTAGCGACTTTCTCTAGCAACGGTCTCCTAGCGACTATCTCCTAGCATCGGTCTCCTAGCGACTCTCCTAGCAACTGTCTCCTAGCGACTGTCTCCTTGCGAGTGTCTCCTTGCGACTGTCTCCTTACTCCCCCACTATCTCATAGCAATGGTCTCCTCGTGACTGTCTCCTAGCGACTACTCCTAGCAACCGTCTCCTTGCAACTGTCTCCCAGCGACTGTATCCTCGTGACTGTCTGCTAGCGACTGTGACCTTACTCCCTGACTGTCTACTCGTGACTGTCTCCTAGCGACTGTCCCCTAGCAACTGTCTCCTAGCAACTGTCTCCTAGCGACTGTCTCCTAGCCACTGTCTCCTAGCGACTGTCTCCTAGCGACTGTCTCCTGGCGACTGTGTCCTCGCGTCTGTCTCCTAGCGACTGTCTCCTAGCGACTGTCTCCTAGCGACTGTCACCTTACTCCCCGACTGTCTCCTAGCGACTGTCTCCTAGCATCTGTATCCTTTTGACTGTCTCCCAGCGTCTGTCTCCTAGCCACTGTCTCCTAGCGACTGTGTCCAAGCAACTGTCTCCTAGCGACTATCTCCCAGCATCGGTCTCCTAGCAACTGTCTCCTAGTGACTGTCTCCTTGCAAGTGTCTCCTTGCGATGTCTCCCTACTCCACCACTATCTCATAGCAATGGTCTCCTAGTGACTGTCTCCTAGCGACTGCTCCTAGCAACCGTCTCCTTGCAACTGTCTCCTAGCGACTGTCTCCTAGCGGCCGGTCTCCAAGCGACCGACTCCTAGCGACCGACTCCTTACTATTCTACTGTCGCAAAGCCACAGTCTCCTAGCGACCGTCTCCTAGCGACTGTCACCTTACTCCCCGACTGTCTACTCGTGACTGTCTCCTAGCGACTGTCTCCTAGCGACTGTCACCTTACTCTCCGACTGTCTCCTAGCGACTGTCTCCTAGCGACTGTATCCTATCGACTGTCTGCTAGGGACTGTCTCCTAGCGAGCGTCTCCTAGCGACTGTCTCCTGGTGACACTTGGGGGACGGTAGCTCAGGAGGTAGAGCTGGTGGTCTCGTGATCTAAAGGTTGCTGGTTGGATCCCAGGCTCCTCCTGCTAGCATGCTGTAGTGTCCTTGAGCAAGACACTTAACCCCTCATTGCTCCTGATGACTGCGTCCGTCGCTGTTTGAATAATTGTAAGTGGCTTTGGATAAAAGCGTCGGCTAAATGAAATGTAATGTAATGTAATGACTGTCTCCTAGCGACTGTCACCTTACTCCTCGACTGTCTCCTAGCGACTGTCTCCTAGCGACCGTCTCATAGCGACCGTCTCCTTACTCCCCTAAAAGGAGTCCCTCTGCCTCTCTGAGCATCGTGGCTCATCTGGACTCAGAACCTGGTGTGGTGTTTTGAAGCTCATACAATGAGTCCAACAGGTAAAACATCTGCAGTGAGAGAGTAGACGGTGAATAAAACACCGTAAAGTGTTCAGTACATTACCTTGGAAACACAGCGTGTTGTCAAAGACTCAAATGGAAAGTGAAAGTAATAATGTTCAGTGCAAACAGGAAACACTGAACAGAGAATAACGTCTGCGTCGCAACTAGGAACCGTTTACAATAACTTCTGTCTATTATAAATATGAATTAAATACAATAAATATTATAAATACAACTCAAGCTATTATTCTACAATTGTTATTATTCGTTTCACCCTGAAATGACAAAATGGAGCAGACTGCGGTGAAAGATTGGGCTCTTTTTTGAGAGTCGCTCCTGAACGGGTCACTCGGTGAAAAGAGTCGTTCCACTTGATTGACGTGGTTGAGGGCGCGGAGGACTTCCGGTGTTGTGAGTGCAACTCTCACAGGAATCCTTCAATGCGGTTCAAATGGAATCTCTTCACCCTTCCCTCCTTGACATTATTCATCAGGAACTATTTTCAGTTTGTGATTCGTAACTCGCTCGCCACTGACTCCAGACTCCTGAATCACTTGTAAGATTTGTTCGCTACGAACGAATCGTGATCTGTGAACTCCAAATAAAGTCTAAATTCTAAAGCATTAGAATAATAATTGCAAGAAAAATAACGACATAAAATAAGCAGCTTTTTTGGGGCTGCGCCGGATTTTTTAAATTGTATTTTGGATTTGGATTTATTGCGCCAGCAGCCGCAGACCGCAGACCAAACGTGGCGGACGTCCCCCATGGACGTCCACGCTCACTTCCAAAGTTGACGAATGAAAGTGGCTCGACGGGAGCGGACGTCAACCGTGGGGAGCGGCCGGGGAGTGACGTGCGGTGGAGGAGGAAGGTTTGAATTTGCGGATGTTGCTACGCAGCTTTTTGGACCGACTATCTGAGCGATTAAAGGACGCTGACTTTGGATTGGGGACATGGGGACTTAGTGGTTGTAGGAGTGGGCACCGTGGGGAACCGTTTGTGATGGGGAGGGAGAGGGAGCGGGAGGAGGTCCAAGATGGCGGCTCGTCGGAAGAGAGAGGAAAAGGGCGGAGCCGCTTGAGGTGGAAGGGAGAGCGAGGGGAGAGAGGGTGAGGAGAAGCACCTGGAGGCAGGATTACTTCATGTAGCGCACACGTGTCAAACTCAAGGTACCGACCAACTTCAGAAAGATGTTTTCAAAGAAGGTGGGAGGCAGAGTATATGTTCACAGATATGAAGGGCAAAGCTATTTGTCTTCTGTGCGGAGACAGTGTGGCTGTGATGAAAGAATATAAGGTAAGAAGACACTTCGAAGCGAAACATCATGACAGGTACCAGGATTTGGACATGAAACAAAGGCTCCAGGAGGAGTTAAAAAGACGTCTGATGTCGCAGCAGGCCATGTTCAAAAATGTCAAATCACAAAGCGAAGCTGCTGTAAAGGCCAGTTTTATTGCGGCAGCAGAGGTCGCAAAATCAGGCCGGCCCTTGACAGAGGGTGAATTTGTTTTAAACTGCGTGATAAAAGTTAGCGAGGTTGTGTGCCCCGATAAAAGGCAAGCGTTTTTAAATGTGAGCCTGAGCAGAAACACCATTTCTGATCGTGCAAATCAGCTCTCCAGCGGTCGACAACAACAGCTGATGGGAAAGGGAAGAGATTTCATGGCACACTGCCTTGCTGTGGATGAGAGCAACTTTTATCTTTATCTGTGGAGTGGATTCAAGTCTGTGCGTAACAGAGGAACTTTTGGGATTACACTCAAGGCGTGGCACAACTACGGGAAAAGATATCTTTTCCCGTAAAGATTTCCTCAGCCCAGAGCCTGACCCCAGACAGAGATGAACTTGTATCCAAGATGAGACACCAAGTGTCCGGCTCACAAGATAGATAGAAAGTACTTTATTAATCACTCTGGAAGGTTCCTCCGGGAAATTAAGTTTCCAGCAGCATCTTTACAGCACCGTGAAACAGACAGTCAAAGACAGATAAATAAGAGCAAAAGCTAAAATATGGAAAGGAAAAGAGCAAAAATTTAAAATATAAAAATATGAAATGCAAAAGAGCAGTAATAAAAAAAAAAAAATGAAGTGTAAAAGCAACATAATCGACACAAATGTCCAAGATGGATTGTATGATGGTCAAGTAGAAAGTGCACTTATTGTTCAGTTGTATTGTATTGTTTAAAGTGCAATCATTTATTGTCCATTTGTATTGATTAAAGTTTAATTTGTGGTTATTTATTTTTTTATTGTTCATTTGTCTTGTTTGTTTAGTCTGCCATGTTCAGGAGTCCTCCTCAGAAAAGTATTACAGAGCAGCAAATTTAGCTTGTTTATTTATTTTTTTCTTGCTACTACAGGGCGTCTGATTTTTCTTTGAAGGAAATTAATTTCTGGCTGTTGTTGTCCTGTGGAAAAAAATGTTTTCACTTTAAATTCCTCTGAAAACACTGCATAAAGAGCCATAAGAAATGAATGCAAGGTTTTTTCTTATAAAACAACATAAATCGTTAAATAAATGAAAATTACATTTATTTAATTATTTATGTTGTTCTATAAGAAAAAACCTTTGTGCTGTGTTAGTTCCAGGTTCAATATATTCAATAAGGTCATTTCAATTTGTCTTCAATAAACACTGAACCAGTCCGGCCCGCGACTTGGAGCAATTTTTAAATTTTGGCCCACTGCGTATTTGAGTTTGACACCCCTGTAAGATGGTAAAAATTTAGTAAGAACGCATCATAGGATCTAATCAGAACACAACGGGACATTTTAACTAATGCACTTTTTTTTTTTACAAAGCTATGTTAATATTTATAGTTTGAATTGTGTTTTCTTCAAGTATGTTTTCCTTGCACTGCATTCTCTGTCTGGTTGTAAGATTAAATAATGTAAGGCTATTTAAAATTACTTTTAGGAGGATTTAAATGTATATTTAATACAACACAGTCAATTAATTCAATTATATAATTACAGGACCCAGAATCGCGATTGTGGCGCCTCCCCTTGCGGCTGCCTGCGCGAGCACCTTGTGTCGATTACGCACATTTTTGTATTTTTTAGTATTTATAGAGCTTATTGTGCGTAATCACCGGGTGTCATGACATTTCACTGCATATATGTATGAACGTATGTATATGTAATACCTGGCAGGCTAGAGATCTAACCCGTTAGACGGAGGACTAGTCCAAAACATTGTACTGTGCTATTGCTGGGAGACAGTACATGACATATTTTTATAGTAATTATTCCTTCATCTGTGTATAACTTTACTGTCAAAATAAGTGTTGGAGTCATGTTGATGTTTGTCAACCTGCTGTTGTCCAGTCTTCTGCATGTTATTGTTATTTCATAACTCTCTAGAAATGCTTTTCATGTTTTGAGGGGAACATAAGACTCACTTTGTTCAAATATGTGTGATAATGAAAACTATTGAATCTGGAAGTTTGAATTTTCTTGATGTGACATCTTTAAAAACAACTTTTTAAAATAAATTGGATGAAACAGTTGATGAGGAATCCAAGTCATCTGTTGCGTTATTGATGGAGCAGTGATGTCATTATTTTCTTTACAAAATGCCATGTTAGTGCTGTGTGTGTGTGCGTGTGTGTGTATGTGCAAAACACCCAAACACTAATCCAGCGGTTCCCAACCTTTTCGGACCCGCGGCCCACTTGAAAATCTCAAAAGTGTTGGCGGCCCACATCCGACCGGAGGTAATACGGGAGCCAAACAGTGCATTCTCAGACGACGTATATTTTAACAATCATATGCATTCTCATACATACAGCGCGGTAGTGGTAAAACAAAACAAGAACAACAGGAACAGGAAGGTGACGATGGTTCAAGAGAAGCAGCCACATCATGAACACAGAGAGATTTGACTACTATGAACAGGTGTTGTGAGCGCTGTCTGAAGGGAGCGGTGTTTAGAATGTAGCCTAATGACTCACGCCAGGGCTGATAAAACCAACAATAACATGAGCACATTAGTATGAACTCACATATTGAGAAGGCTGATGTGGCACTGCCGACACCGTCGGGGAAAGGCATCAGAAATGGCACAGCTCTGTCGGGCAGATCGGGATACTCAGAAGCAACATGAAGCCAAAGGTTTGTCAGGTACGTCTGTGAGAAAGACAGTTTCAATGCGCTGTCGCGGGAGAGATCCACAAGACTGCCCTTCTCTTTTGGGCTCAGGCCTGCGAGGGTATCGTCACTGTGGCTGGCGGAGGGGTCTTCCATCCAGCTGTCCTGCACATCTGGGACGGGGAAGTATTCGCGCAGATTGGTCCTCAAACCGTGCAGGTGCTCTTTGACATGATTGATCACGTTGACGGGAAGCCGCATTTCTTCCTTGGTCAAAAAAATGGGACAGATTCTCAAAGGAGTCAAAGTTTGGCGGGTCAACTCGCCCGGCCCACATCTCCATTTTCCATAAAAACGACTCTCGTACGCTCGTCATCCGCTGTTCTGAAATATTCTCTGCCGTCTCATCAATCCTGCGTTTGACTGAGTGATCAGACAATGAGATGAGGTTGATTGGCTTGCACGCCTTCTCTCCCAACATCACTTTTGTCATTTGATCCCTTTTGTGGCAGGAAGAATTATATTATCCCCAATTGTATGCAGCTTATCAGCCTTGACTATGAGTCGGGTGACCTGATAGGACGCTTCCGCTGCCTTTGCGTTCTCAGTGCCCATACATGACGTTTTGATGACTTTCTCTTTGCCCTGATACTCCTTTGAGTTTATTATCAAAAAAGTCAAGCGGCTTGGACATGTACTGTTGGTGTTTTGTCTCGAGGTGACGCCGCAGTTTACACGACTTCAGAGCTTCCTTCGATAAAATCTGGGAACGCACCACCGTAACGGTTCGTCTTCTGTGCCTGGCCAACATAATCCCAATTATAAATATTCAGCGCTATACTTTCTCCCAACCTTTCTTTTTGGTTTGACAGGCAGTGGTGTCCTGCCTGTGGATGATGTACCAATGGCTTCTTTCATTTTCAGCGTGCCTGATGCTGCCAACTATCCATTTTGATTATTTACATTTAGTCATTTAGCAGACGCTTTTATCCAAAGCGACTTACAATTGTTCAAACACCGACGGACGCAGCCATCAGGAGCAGTTAGGGGTTAAGTGTCTTGCTCAAGGACACTACAGCATGCTAGCAGGAGGAGCCTGGGATCCAACCAGCAACCTTTAGATCACTAGACCACCAGCTCTACCGCCTGAGCTACCATCCCCGTGCAAAATGGATTATCACCTGAAGTTCAGAAATGTACAGGTGCACGTAGATCGTGGTCCGGCTTGGACATAGTACTCCCTAACATTAGTTCCTGTCTATCAGTGATGATGCATTTTTGAAGGATTTTCAAGAAAAAATTCCATGAATGATTTTTTTATTTTTTTACATTTAAAAACATTTTTGTTATTAATAATTTTGTGTTCTTTTTTTCAATAAAATCCATGTGTTTTGCCCATGATTTGGTGGCCCTCTTGCAATTCCCTCAGGTTGCGAATCGCTGTACGAATTCATTTCTAAATCCGAGAGGAAAAGTGAAAGGAGGTCAGGAATGATCTTCCTTCCATTTTGCTTTTGCACCATTGACCATGTTTCAATACTGATTATATGGATCATTGACGTCCATCCGTCCATTTTCCTCCACGGCTTCATATTTATTGATTTTTAGAACAAAAAACGATCAACTGTCCATTGTTACAGGTATCAGTTAAGGACAACATTCAAAACAACAACATACTGGAGGTACATGAAGATAACTCAGTGATCCCTTCACCTCCTCTTGGTTTGGAAACCCTTTTCCCTGACAGTGAAATATCTCTTGTGGTGTAAAACAAAGGCTAAGAAGATGCCTTCTTTGCTTCATAACTTATGGTTAACTGGGTATAGTCCTCAAACACAAAGCTTTGGTTCTAACGTTATTTGCATAGATAATATATCCTGAACGGCTATAAAAAAACAAAAACAGAATAGATGGGGCTTAAACTATGCTGGGCCCCAAATCCTTTCATTTTTCTATCCCTCATAAATAAATCACCCTGGAAAGAGAAATACTACGAATTAAAACTGATCACAATAGTTCGCTCACTTTATAATAGAACCCATGGATCTGAAGAGTAGGGGAACCAATCATCAGGCAGCTGGAGACTCTACAAGCCTGATGAGGGTCTTCCTGCAGGGGCTTGTTACTGTACGACACGCAGCAGCTATAGACGTGTTTTGATTCCTGTGGTGACTTGAATCCATCCAAGTCTAGAGTTTAGTTACAACCTGTTTAATTTCTGAATTTGATGTTTGGACAAAGTTGTGTTAAGAACCAGGTCACAGTCCTCATTTTACACACAAGTCTCACTAGGTAGCGAGTGGCTGCCACCTCCTGTTTTTTGTTTGACCATGGTTAACCCCGCCTACTTGGAGTTAAGGCCCCGCCCATTTTGCGTTAAAGGTCGCCCATTTGGATTTCAGGCCCCGCCCATTCCGCGCTAATGTGCCGCCCATTTTGGGTTTAAGGTCCCGCTCATTTGGGGGTTAACCCCCCCCCCCTTTCGAGTTAAGTTCCTGCCCATTCTGAGTTAAGGCCCCGCCCATTTGCAGGTGCTGTGGGCTGCAGGTGAACCAACAGGATTGAGTGGGCTGAACTCACCTGGCACCGACGAAGGACACGCCCTGAGGTGACGGAAAACTGGCTCTGAACTACACACAAGGTTTTCCAAACCTGGACAAAGGACACTTGTTATATGAGAAGGAGACTGATGCAAGTCTGCCAACGTCAGTACAAGCTGTTGTATTTATTGTACGACACACGACACAAAACATCCCATAGACAGAAGTTAATGGGAAACAGACTTTATTCTCTGTTGGGTGTTTCCTGTTTACGCTGAACATTATTACTTTCACTTTCCATTTGACTCGTCTGTCGCTGAAGTTAGTTTCACGTTCACTGCGCGTTTTCATGGTGCATTGAAATTCGTCGGAATTTTGAGACTTTGTTGGTACACGCAGACACCCGAAAACCGTGTTTAAAGCTAGTACTACTACTTAAAGTAGTACTACTGTACTTATAGCTGTCAAACCTGGACTAGATTATAATAAGAGGTTCATATTGCGTTTCTAACACCGTTTCTGATCTGTGAAATTCTTATTCTATTTGTGAAATGCAAAAAAGGGTGATTTCACTGCTTTTTCCACCCCTCATCATTTGAACCGGTCCACATCAAAAAACATTATACTTAGTCCGGTCAGACCTGGACTACATTATCCCAGAGAGGCCAACGATTCTTTAAGACCTAGTTTCAGATTTGTGAATCCTTTATTCAACCGTGAAAAAATAACAAAGAAAGCTAAAAATCTCAGTGCTACAGTGTTTCCACAACACGGCCTCTGTTGGTTGCTGGTTTGACTTTGACTTTGCAGGTCCCCGTCTCTCCGTTTCATTCGTGATCGTCATGTCGATCTTGTCTTTCTCGCTTCAAAAAAAAAGGAGAAAAGTTATTTTTACCTTTTGAAAAACAATCGAAACATCCTCGTAGATGGGTCAGTCGGTTCATTTGCTCTTCAGATTAATCTCTCAGCTTTGCTCTAACTGGGAGCGGTCGACCTCTCACCGGTGCCGATGTTCATTCCCTCACTTTTGCCAAAGCCTTCAACCGCGGCCTGTGTCAGAAGAACCATACGTCAGCCGTCCGTGTGCTTGTGCTTCATTTGACCTACATATCAAACTCAGTGAATTGATCTTGTGTATGTGTCCCACATCCCCCTGTCTCACATCTGCCATCATTCCACAGCCTGCTCTTCTCCTCCCGTCCGCCCCTTGTCCTCATTGTGTTCCCACCTTCGCCAATGACCAAACACCTTCTGCTGTCAGCCTGCACGGTGGCTGCTCACTGACCGGCCTGCGCATGGCGTCTCCTCGTCATCGCCTTGCAGCCCTTTTCTTTTGCCTCCATCTCCCAGCCTGCAATTGGAATTTTGAACGAGGCAAGTTTTTATTTTATTTAGATTTTTTTTTTCTTCTCTTTTTGACTGTCTGCCTGAAGCCCTTACCTGTTTAACCTTTTGGTGCCTGTGTTATGCTGCTTAAAAAGTAAACTCTGTTTGAGAGTCTCACAAAATCCAGAGCCTCCACAATGCACAGAAACATGGACATACTGTATGTATGTGTGTATATATATATATATATATATATATATATATACACAACGTCAGTTATACGTTATGTATGTGTGTGTGTGTGTGTATATATATATATATATACACACACACACACACACATACTCTCGATAAATATTTATAATAATAAATTATTAATATTAATATTATTATTAATATTATTATTATGAATAATAATAATAATAACAATAACAATAACAATAACAATAATAATAATTATTATTATTATTAGATATATATATATTTTTTTATTTTATATATATATATATGACCGGTATGTTCTTTCTGTTTCTTCTTCTTTTCTTCAGTATGTGTGTGCTTGTGTGCATTGTGAAAGCTCTGAACTTGTTCCTGTTTCCACAAATAGGACAATACTTTGACATATCACAAACTGTGACATAAGTGCAATATGGACCTCTTATATAATGTAGTCCATGTTTCACAGATATAAGTACAGTAGTTTGACTTCTATAAGTACAGATCTAGGTGTCGACCAAACTCTAAAAATTCCGAGGAATTTGAATGCACCACGGACCTAACTTCAGCCTCGTTTGACTGAGGACATGCAGAGGACATGTTTTCCAAGGTAATGTACTGAACTCTTTACGGTGTTTTATTCACCGTCTACTCTCTCACTGCAGATATTTTACCTGTTGGACTCATTGTATGAGCTTCAAAACACCACTCAACAAGTTTAAACAGTAGTTGGAATGTTTGGCGTCGTGCTTTGATTTCGTCTGCTTATCTGTCCCAACCCCATGGTCTGGAGACAGAGATAGAAGATGGTTAAACACTATTTAAAACTCACCCTTTTGACTGTGAACACGATCAAATCATATCGTTGGTCCTGGAAACGTGATGTGTTTTTAAAGAGGAGAAGATGTTTGGTGCGAGGTGGGCAGGATGACGTCACGTTATTTCTACTTGAATGAAGCCTTCAAACAGCGAAGTGACGTTTGTCTCTGATAGAGCAGGACGTATAGTTCAAAGTTCACTTTCATGACACTCGGTGTGTTTTTATTACACTGTAAATGAAGTTGTAAAAAGCGTCACAAGCCTGTTGGAAACAAACACAGTGAGTGAGTTCCTTCTGCTTCCTGCTCACAGTGAAGTGAGGAGGCCAGCAGCCGCCTGCCACCTCCAACTGGAATAAGCAGGTAAAAAACAGGACGTAAACACATGTTGAACATCACTATGTCAGCAGCTAGGACTTAGGGTTGCTGCGGTTATCGGTGTTAGACGGTGTCCGGGCGTACACCAGTTACATCGTTTTGCTTTATTTTAAATGAAACCCATGGAGTGAAGTTTTGCGCATCAGCGCCGACGTTCACCAGATAAAACAAATTCTAATCAGTAAAATACTAAGCGTGTGATCAATACTTAGTCGGACATTACAAAGTGGAAGTGGCTTCGTGCGCACACAGCAGAGCCCGCGGAGCCACAGTTCACTCATCACAGGAGGAGAGAGGCTATGGAAGACCTGAGATCAGGTCCAGATCAGGACCTGTCTGTTACGATCAGGGCTAGGAGGGACCCAAATGCGCGACACAGAGACGGTAGGCAGACAGGGGCAAACGAAGGAGGTTCATTTGGAGACACAGTGGAGACAACAGGAGGGGTCCAGTCGGGTTGGAACGGGTCCGAGCCGGCGGAACTACGGGACCAGGTGGAGCAGGACAGGGCAGGACCGGTGAGGACTGGGAAGGAGGGATCCAGGTTCCCGGGTGGAGGGACGGAGAACAGGGCTGGATGAAGCAGGACGGAAAGACTCGAATGAGGAGAGGAGACAGGCAGGTTAGGACAAGGATGAGATACTTGGATCTACAGACTAGGAAGGAGCCAGGAGAGATACCAACTTGGTAATTTATTTGACGATCTGATGATCAGTGACTGGGGAGGCGGAGAATAAATACTGCAGATGATGATGATGATGATGATGATGATGATGATGATAGGTCTCAGGTGTGTGTGTGTGGAGTTTGCCGGAGGGAGGAGCAGCAGTTGAAGAAAGAGCAGCCTCTAGTGGCGCTGGGAGGCCTTGGGCTTGACAGTACCCACCTGGCTTGAGCTGGGATTGGGACTGGGACTGGACCCGGAACTGGGACTGAACTCGGGACCTGACCTGGGACTGGGACTGAACTCGGGACTGGACCTGGGACTGAACTCGGGACTGGGACTGGGACCGGACCTGGTACTGGACCTGAACCTGGGACTGGACCGGGGACTGGGACTGAACTTGGGACTGGACCTGGGACTGGGACTGGGACTGGACTCGGGACTGGGACTGGACCTGGACCTGTTTTGTCGACACCTAGATCTGTACTTATAGAAGTGAAACTACTGTACTTATATCTGTGAAACATGGACTTGGGGCTGGACCTGGGGCTGGACCTGGGGCGGAGACTGGACCTGGGACTGGACTCTGGACTGCACCTGGGACTGGGACTGGACCTGGGACTGGACCTGGACCTGGGACTGGACCTTGGACTGAACTCGGGACTGGACCATGACCTGAACTCGGGACTGAACCTGGGACTGGACTCGGTACTGAACTCGGGACTGGACCTGGGACTGGGATTGTGCACACTGTTTACTACAAATCTGGCCCAGTTCCAAATATTGTTCCGGGACGGAGGACAGATCTGGGATCTAGGGGAAAGCTGGAGGGATGTCAGACAAGGGGGCCGAGGTGGAACAGAGGCAATGTCCATGGCAGTGGGTGCTCCATGCGGCAATACTACCAGTGGGCCAGTCAATCTGGGGTTTGTGGAGGTACCCCAGAACCAGGTGGTTTTGGGGGGAGTTGATGAGGTAAAACACCATGGTTTCCCAGTGGTTCCCGGACAGCCGCAGCTCGAGGGGGATCGTCTGGTGCTCTATCCGGGTGAGTTGTGACCCCGTCAGTCCATTGACCTCCAACAGTGCGGGGAGAGGAACGGGCGTCAGGCCAAGCTGGCGCGCCACTACTTGATCTAAGAAGTTATTGTCCACGCCAAAGTTTATCAGAGCCGAAAGTGGAAGAGTAAGTCCCCTCCAGGAGAGGGGCGGTCGAAAGCAAAGGATGGGTGGAAGGGTTAGAAGTGGTTCGACTGGAAAGTACTTCCAATGGGTTGTCGGACCCTCCCAGTTGGATCGGGCAGGTGGCCCAGAGATGTCCAGCCCGATCACAGTACAGACAATCTGAGAGCGACTCAGATCTGAGAGCGACTGAGCTGCATGGGCTCGGCTCCGAGTGGCCCGGGGGACTCTGGAGACATTCAAGAATGGTCAGCGCCGGGATGCACGGGCTGGAATCCCACCCCCTTCTCGCGCCGGTGCTCCGGGATCCGGTTGTCGTCCCACAGGTCGTTGTATAGGGCGTGCAGGAAAATGTCCTGGAGAGCTCCATCATTCCAACCGCTCTCCGTGGCCAGAGTCCAGAACTCGATGACGAGTGCAGAGGCGCTGGAGGGCCCTGACGGAGAGAAAGGAGCCTCTTAGCGGCTTCCTTGCTGTGAACCGGGTGGGTAAAGATCCTCCTCATCTCGTGGGTGAAGAGCTCGTAGGAACATCTCTCGGGACACCAGGCGAGAGCGGCCACTCTCAGGGAGACGATGCAGGCGCCGTCGGAGGAGTAGGGCGGCGGCTGTTGTTCAAAGACCACCGCGCACCGAAGTCACCGTCGTAGGGCGCCAAGGCCGGGATGTGGGGCTCACTGAGGACGAGAGGAGTGCTGGCAGCCAAGTTGGGGGATGGAGCGGGATCTGGTTGAAGCGGTGCAGCTGGCTGGGCCTGGAGGCTACTCACGACCACCGAAGGTTGTCCGTGATGCCCCCGAGTGCTTGGTCGTGCATTTACAGGGGTAAATGAAGGAGGTTTATTTGGAGACACAGTGGAGATGACAGGAGGGGTCCGGTCGTTTGGAACGGGTCCGAACTGACCGGACTATCAGACCCGGTGGAGCAGGACAGGGCAGGACCAGTGAGGACTGGGAAGGAGGGATCCAGGTTCCGGGTGGAGGGACGGAGAACCGGGCTGGATGAAGCAGGACGGAAAGACTTGAACGAGGAGAGGAGACAGACAGGTTAGGACAAGGATGAGATACTTGGATCTACAGACTAAGAAGGAGCCAGGAGAGACTCGGGTAAGTTAGCTGATGATCTGGCGTTCAGTGACTGGGGAGCCGGAGAATAAATACAGCAGTAGATGATGATGATGATGATGATGATGATGACGATAGGTCTCAGGTGTGTGTGTGTGTGGAGTTTGCCGGAGGGAGGAGCAGCATGAGGAAAGAGCGGCCTCTAGTGGCGCTGGGAGGCCGTGGGCTTGCCACTGTCTCCCTCCATGCGTAATCTCCATGTGTAATTAGCGCCTGTGCATAACGGAAAAACTCCTCACTGCGGCATCCCTAGTACGACAGTATGTTGGTGTCTTTATGTCAAGGTCTGCAGTCAACCATGAATGTGTCTGAGGAGAGAGAGGAGGGGCGTCCGACCTCTAGCACAACTCTGTCTGGGGAACATGGCGGCCCGAGCAAAACTAAGAGGTAAGATGAGGATCTCTGAGTGTCTGGGACTGTTGTCCATCTCAAAGCTAAGCAGTGATGTCACTGCACCTTCATGAGTCTGAGGAAAAGCTCTGTGTGTGTTGTGTTGAAGGCGAAAGCAGCAGGAGAGTCCAGAGGGTCCTGCCCCCAGTGGGGTCTCCTTCAAGAGTGACCGCTCTATGGATCATCCTTTTGGCTTCAAAGATGGCCGCCCCCTCAGTGAGAAGAGGTAGGACTTTCAAACAGAGGAGATGGTTGTTATCATTCTCTACTGAGCAGGGGGAACAAGTCAGGAGGAAATGAAGTGGTCAGAACCTTCAAACTCTGTAGATTTAGGGTCTTCTCTCCAAACATCACATTTATAAGCACAGTGGTCCCCTGGTCTTTCTAGGGGAATCAATAACTGTGTTTGGGTGTGGGTGCGTGTGTGTGCAGAGCAGAGGTGAGGATTTATCAAATAGTTGATCAAATAAAACAGCTAAACATCCTCAAATCCTAGCATCCGGATGGTGCTTATTGTTTATCTGGTAGATTCCATCAGGAGAGAGCAGACTGTCCTGAACCCAGCTGTGTCTCCATGAAGAGTGACTGGTCTATGGATCATCCTTTTGGCTTCAAAGATGGCCGCCCCTCCAGGGAGAAGAGGTAGGACTTTGAAACAGAAGATGGAAACAGAGGAGATGGTTGTTATCATTCTCTACTGAGCAGAGGGAACAAGTCAGGAGCAAATGAAGTGGTCAGAACCTTCAAACTGTGTGTGTGTGTGTGTGTGTGTGAGCGTGTGTGTGTGTGTGAGCGTGTGTGTGTGTGTGTGTGTGAGCGTGTGTGTGTGTGTGTGTGTGTGTGTGTGTGTGTGTGTGTGTGTGTGTGTGTGTGTTCTCCACAGAGACCAGCAGAGGTCAGAGGTCACCAGTGCTCAGTCTGGACAGCAGCATCAAACAGACCTGGACTCCTTATTCCTGGTGTGTAAATGTCCAACAAGCTCCAAATGACATGAAGCAGCATGTGTTGTGGTGCTGATGGTCTCCATGCTTCCTCTTCACACCAGTGGGATGTGAATCCAGGACAGTAAAGTTCTCATCGATGTTCTTCTGTTCCAGCTGCTGGAGGACAACATGGTCACCTTTGTGAAGGAGGAGCTGAAGAGGCTCCGGAAGGTTCTGAGTCCAGATGAGCCACGATGCTCAGAGAGGCAGAGGGAGGAAGAGGATGATGAGGTGGACGCTGAGGAAGAGGAGCAGAGGAGGAGCGCCAGAGAGGGAGTTGTGAACATCACACTGCACTTCCTGAGGAGGATGAAGCAGGAGGATGTGGCTGACTCTCTGCAGAGCAGTAAGAGACTGTGCTTCACACACTCCCCCACTCTCGACCTAGTATAATTACCTGCAAATTGTCGGTACGCCTGTGAATGGAAGTGTGTGGGAATGGAAACAGTTACATTGCCGTAAAGTTGAGGTGGAGCCAAATCTAAATAAAGCACAAATAGTGTTTTTTTAAGAACATTTATTTTGTACAAATATTTAAAAAAAAAAGATTTGTTTTCGGGAAGAAAGAAAAAAAAAATTCTGAAGAATGGCAAGTTCAATCTGAACCGTGGAGCTTGGCTCCAAAGACGAGAAACTGGAACACTTCCAGTCTATGGAGAGAGGTCTTTATATTCTTATATTATCCTTTTTCTTTTTGAAATGCCACTCAGACCCTAGACTTGTCTTTTACAGTTATGGGTTCTGTGCGACCGTGTGGTGGCATCATGCACAAGCGCCTGGGTTGCCCGCTGGCTGCACCGCAGGGCAGTGGGATGGGGTCTCTGTCCCCTCTCAATCAGCAGAGAGAGGAGTTTGTGGGGTGGGGAGACCGATTCTTTTATCTAGTCTCGCATGACATTAGACACATCTCGCAGAAGAATGATGTAATGTATCCCGAACAGTCGTCTATGTGGGAACAGACTCCATACAGAACTTTTCCGTAAAGGAGGCTATGTGGGAATGACTACCTAAGGCCCTTGCCGGATTTTATTTTAAGAAACTTGATTTAGATATTGATTACGTCACAGGCAAGTTTAGGCTTCCCTGGTCCCAGACCACGGCCGTACGGTTACACCTGTAAAGGAGATCGGGTCAGATATCTGGAGTTAGAGAGCCAGTTGTGATGCCAAAGAATTGTCGTGAAAATTCCTGCCATGCGTGGGGTGAGATAATTCAGGTTAAACAGAAAATACAACCGTCACTTAGTCTAAGTTTATTGTATAGAACATTAATCAGCGGGGAGCACTTAACAGGTCACACAGAAAAGCAAAGAGCATCTCTCTTGAACCATCTTGCTAAAGGTTCAACTACGTCACATGAACCGTTACTTAGAAGAGAACTTTGTATCAATCGTGTCGCAGCGGGCGTAGTCTGGTTTCCTGTCCAGACGGTCTGGCGGGGTGCAATAAGTCGGAAGGAAAGGCAACTTCTCCTTTGGTCACAAGGCGGTTTAAACTATGACCTGCAGTACAAAATGCTCTTGTTGTTATGAAGCAGATATGGGGTTAGAAGCGGGCATAGGCCTAATTCTGTCATTTTCCATTACATTTTGGAAAGGGGCTTAAGAAGAGACCTCAAGCAGCTCTCTAAACCTAGAAAGCCCAGAGATAGAAGCTAGAAGACAATCTAGGAGCCAGGACAGAGTTTATGGGACACTATAGGAGTTAGGAGATGGTCTAGGACAGGAGCCGCCATCACAGAGTTAGTTGGCCTCAGGCCTCATAAGCACTGAAAACATGTATTTTTCCCCTCCGTTTAAAAAAAACAATCCTGTTTAAGAAAATCTCACCATCCACAAGCACGCCAGCACAGCAGGAGGTGATAATATGTCATAAAACTTGGTGTCAAACACCACAGAAGAACGTGAGCATTGAGCTTCTACATAATATTCAGACACAACACTGTACGGACGCCGTTCTTAAAGCTGGAGAGACTTCTCAACTTGTAATGAGACACGGTGAACAACATAATGGACACAAGCAAGTTGACGTCAGCGCTTGACACATTACCAGGAAATATTGACATTATTCTCATTGACCTTAACATCTACTCATTGATGTTCTCTGTTGTTTGTTCATTCAGTAAATTGTGCTCCTGTCTGCCAACGTCAACTGAAGTCTCATCTGAAGAAGAAGTTCCAGTGTTTGTATGAGGGAATCGCTAAAGCAGGACAAGCAACACTTCTGAAGCAGATGTACACAGAGCTCTACATCACAGAGGGAGGGGGTGAGGAGGTCAACCAGGAACATGAGGTCAGACTGATTGAAGCAGCTTCCAGGAAAACAGTGACAGAAGAAACAGTCATCAAATGTCAAGACATCTTTAAACCCTTACCTGGACAAGATCAACCAATCAGAACACTGATGACAACGGGCGTGGCCGGCATTGGTAAAACAGTGTTAACACACAAGTTCACTCTGGACTGGGCTGAAGACAACGCCAACCAGGACATACACTTCACATTTCCATTCACCTTCAGAGAGCTGAACTTGCTGAAAGGGAAACAGTTCAGTTTGGTGGAACTTGTTCATCACTTCTTTCTTGAAACCAAAGAATCAGGAATCTGCAGCTACGACAACTTCCAAGTTGTGTTCATCTTGGACGGTCTGGATGAGTGTCGACTTCCTCTGGACTTCCAGAACAATGAGACGTGGACTGATGTCACAGCATCCACCTCAGTGGACGTTCTGCTGACAAACCTCATCCGGGGCAACCTGCTTCCCTCCGCTCGCCTCTGGATAACCACACGACCTGCAGCGGCCAATCAGATCCCTCCTGAGTGTGTGGACATGGTGACAGAGGTGAGAGGCTTCAGCGACCCACAGAAGGAGGAATACTTCAGGAAGAGATTCAGAGAGGAGGAGCAGGCTGACACCATCATCTCAAGCATCAAGGCATCACGCAGCCTCCACATCATGTGTCACATCCCAGTCTTCTGTTGGATCACTGCTACAGTTCTGGATCACGTCCTGACAACAGCCCAGAGAGGAGAGATGCCCAAGACCCTGACTGAGATGTACATCCACTTCCTGCTGGTTCAGTCCATACAGGGGAACGTCAAGTATCATGGAGGATCTGGGACAGATCCACGCTGGAATACAGAGAGCAAGGAGATCATTCTGTCCCTGGGAAAACTGGCCTTTGAGCAGCTGGAGAAAGGAAACCTGATCTTCTATGAAGCAGACCTGGCAGAGTGTGGCATTGATGTCAGAGCAGCCTCAGTGTACTCAGGAGTCTTCACCCAGATCTTTAAAGAGGAGTGTGGGCTTTACCAGGACAAGGTGTTCTGCTTTGTCCATCTGAGCATCCAGGAGTTTCTGGCTGCTGTTTATGTCTTTATGGCGTTCACCAGCACCGGTGTCAATCTGCTGTCAGGGGCACAACCAACATCAAAGTTCTCTCAGGGAAAGAAAAAAGAACTTGACTTACAATCCCTCTACCAGAGTGCTGTGGACAAGGCCTTGCAGAGTGTCAACGGACACCTGGACTTGTTCCTTCGCTTCTTATTGGGCCTTTCACTGGAGACCAATCAGCTGCTCCTACGGGGCCTGCTGGAACAGACAGGAAGTAACTCAGTGACCAATCAGGAAACCGTGCTTTACATCAAGGAGAAGTTCAGTGAGAATCTCTCTCCAGAAAGAAGCATCAACCTGTTCCACTGTCTGAATGAGCTGAATGACCATTCTCTAGTGGAGGAGATCCAACATCACCTGAGATCAGGAAGTCTCTCCACAGAGAACCTCTCCCCTGCTCAGTGGTCAGCTCTGGTCTTCATCTTACTGTCATCAGAAGAGGAGCTGGAAGTGTTTGACCTGAAGAAATACTCTGCTTCAGAGGAGGCTCTTCTGAGGCTGCTGCCCGTGGTCAAAGCCTCCAAAACATCTCTGTAGGTGCACAGATAACATACGTATATTAACTGTACACTGTTTGAAATCTGATGACATATTTTACATGAATGTACTTGTATATCTGATATCAAACTATGTATTTATCTGTGTCATGTTGATGTGCAGGCTGAGTGGCTGTAATCTGTCAGAGAGAAGCTGTGAAGCTCTGGCCTCAGTTCTCAGCTCCAACTCCTCTCATCTGAGAGAGCTGGACCTGAGTACCAATGATCTGCAGGATTCAGGAGTGAAGCTGCTCTCTGCTGGACTGGGGAGTCCACACTGTGCCCTGGACACTCTCAGGTCAGTGTTACTCAACCTCTGGAACCAACTGGCTCATGAATGGACATCAAATAATGATGCATTTACGTACATGAATGTCCTTCTGACAAAGTGTGTGGAACATGTGTACTATATACAGTATGTGTCTGCATGATCTTACATTTTTAAATCACCCATAAAAATACTTGACTTGTATGATTTCATGGCTCTATGGAATATTGACTGATTGGTCAATCAATGGTCAGTTATTTCTAAATATTGACGTCTGTTAATAATGAGCTTTGTTAGGGTTAAAAACTCCTACCTGCATGTGTTTACATCCGGCTGGCATACTGGTTCTAAAATCATTACAAATCAATATTCCATCTCAATGCACTATGTTTCAGTTTCTGTTGCCGTAGCAACCGTCTTCCTGATGTTGGCACCTGGTGCTTCATGTTGTTTGCAGCTTGTCAGGCTGTCTGCTCACACAGGAGGGCGTGGCTTCTCTGGCCTCAGCTCTGAGCTCCAACCCGTCCCATCTGAGAGAGCTGGACCTGAGCTACAACCACCCAGGAGAGGCAGGAGTGAGGCTGCTCTCTGCTGGCCTGGAGGACCCACGCTGGAGACTGGACACTCTCAGGTATGAAGAGACCAGCTGACACTCCCTGACAAGCTCTTCTACAAGGAGGACGCTCTACAACCATGTGGTCAATCATACTGGGATGCTGGGGAACGTGCTTTGTTGTTAGACAGCACATATGACCGATGCATGATGGGAAACCATGGATACGGGAGCTTCTTAATGTCCGTGTTTCCCTGATCTCAGAGAATGTTCTGACTGTGTTCTTCCCAGGGTGGAGCACGGTGGAGGGTGGAGGCTGAAACGAGGTGTGAGCAAGTGTAAGTGTCTGTTTAGTTTGATTCATTACTATTGATCAACTATTTAGATGGAAAGTCCATCCACACGGCAGTACGGGACGTCCATCCATTCACATCCTACTGAGAATGAAGATGATGGTGGACATCATGTGTCTTCATCACACTGCTGATAAATGGACAATCTGTCTGTTGATTAATCCACAATGAATGAACCAAACAGGGATGTTAGATTATAAACTGTTGCTGTTTTGTGTCTTGTTCTCCACCAGATGGTGTTAAACTCACACTGGACCCAAACACAGCACACAGAGAACTCTGTCTGTCTGACAACAACAGGAAGGTGATGAAGGTTGAAGAGAAGCAGCCACATCCTGATCACACAGACAGATTTGACTTCTATTTTCAGGTGTTGTGTAGAGAAGGTCTGACTGGACGCTGCTACTGGGAGGTAGAGAGGGAAGGAAGGGTTGATATAGGAATGACATACAGAGGAATCAGAAGGAGAGGAGAGGGTTCTGACTGCAGTCTTGGATGGAATGACAAGTCTTGGAGTCTGTGTTGTTTTAATGATCATTACTCTGCCTTGTACATTAACAGTAAAACAGACATAAATCTCCCTCCGTCCTCTGGTCCTCACAGAGTAGGAGTGTATCTGGACTGGTCTGCTGGCACTCTGTCCTTCTACTCAGTTTCCTCTGACACACTGAGACACCTCCACACCTTCTACACCACGTTCACTGAACCACTCCACCCTGGTTTTAGTTTGTGGAGGTCTGGTTCCTCAGTGTCTCTGTGCCAGATGGAGGAGCTGTAGTATCCTCTCTCTAAAAGCTGACCTGAATATTAAATGTTTTTATCACATACAGTAGTTTATAAACACTGTACGAAATTACCTGTCCACGCTGCTATACATTCATGTATTTGACATATTTTTATAGAAATTATCCCTCAATCTGTATATAACTTTACTGTCAAATAACACATTTTGGAGTCATGTTAATGTTTGGCAATGTGCTCTTCCAGACTTTCTTTTCACTTTTTTATTCACCTTTAAAACTAATAGGATTCAACAGTTTATTCGGAATCCAAGTCATCTATTGTTATTGATGTAGCAGTGTTCCTATTGTGTCACTATTTTCTATAGAAAATGCCATGTTAGTGGCATTAAAAAAAGTCCAGAAAGCAGGAAGAAGCTGAATTGTTGAATACGCTAGATATCCTGTTGAAGAAAGATGTTCTTACACCAGAGGACCAATAAGAGAAATTTGAAATCCAAATGAAACTTGACCAAATTGACTTGGACGCAGCAAAAGGAGCCTTTGTTAGATCCAGAGCTTAAATGGCTTGAAAAAGGGGAGACAAATTCCAGATATTTTTCCTCTCTTGAAAAAAGAAATGATGAAACTGATCTTAATGCATTTTGAATAACTGATGGCAAATAGATCTCTCAATATTTGGTTGAGTTGTTCTATCTAAAGCTGAGGGACTCTCTCGATTGGTCTCTCCTTCCCTGTCTCTTTGTGTGAACGATGTAACCTGCAACCAGGTGAATACAGTTGTTCATCGTTTCATTTGGAAGAGTCTTTGAAATAAGAAAGCAGAAGGTGGTCTTGAAGTCTTACATTCCAATGATGTGGTTAATACCTTTAGAGTCAACTGGTTGAAGAAGTGCCAAAGTGATGCAAATTCAATGTGGAGCTTAAGCTGCATTTTCGAAAGATTCGGGGTCTTTAGTTTCTTCTGTCTTGTGATCTTCTGCCATCCAAACTACCAATGAAATTGTCCAAATGTCATCAGCAGACACTCGTGGCTTGGAAAATGTGTTGTACACACTATACTTTAATATGGAGTAATGCTGATATGACCATAAGAAACAAATCAATATGTTTTTCTAACTGGCATTTTAGAGGTATTGATCATAATTTTCACGATTTTGATTAATCTGGCAAAATACAACTTCCCTATTCTTTTGATAGAATGTAACTGTGATTAAAGCTATCCAAAATGGCCTCATACAACTTGTAAAGTGGCATTTGTCAGGCAGGCAGCAAGCTCAGGGTGTCAGACACGGTGGCCAGCAAGCTTCAGATGACGCTCCTTAATCTTGTCTGTCACTCTCAGCATGCCGTTGTAGAGGTCAATGTTCCGCGTATGGCCCTGCTACGATACTTCAAGGGCCATGCGCAACATGCGGGTATAGCAGCCATCCAGTGACTTCTCGGCCTTGGTTGTGAGGGTCCATGTCTCCAAGCCGTATGGTAGGGGAGGAATAGTGACCTTTTGAGTCTTGTACTGAGGGTTGACGTCCACACTTTCTTCATGTTGTGGAGCGCCGACCACGCCAGTCCTCGTCTGGTCCTGAGGTCCTTCTCACTGGAGTCTATGTGACAGCAGAGATATTTAAAGTTGGTTGGGGTTTGGAGCAGCATGCCATCTCTGGTGTGGACGGTAGCATTGGTGGTGTTATATGCAAGCACCTGGTTGTCCCCGTGTTGAGATGCGGTCCTATCTTCAGACCCTCCTCCTCAATAGGACAATAGGAGGGTGCGGGCCTGCTCCACCGTATCTGAGACAAGCGCTATGTCATCGGCAAAGTCCAGGTCAATGATATTTACTGGAGCCACTCGCTGACTCTGGCATCGGACCAGGGTGAAGCCTAGCTCCTCCTCTCTCCCACCAATGGCTTTCCTCAGCATGTAATCAGGCACGATGAAGAGATATGGAAGATGTCGAACAGCTCAGTGTACCGTCAGGCGTGGTGACCTTAGCCTGGATGCGTGCGTAGGACACTGCCACTGTTTCACAAGCTTCTCCAGTATTGCATAGGCCCTCAGTATGTCCAGCATCCATTCCTTGTGTATGGAGTAGAACGTCTTGCAAAAGTCAATGAAGGTTATTGACAGTGGGGCAGTGGCTTAAGAGGTAGAGTGGGTCATCTCGTAATCGGAAGATTGCCAGTTCGATACCCGGCTCCTCCTGGTAGCGTGCTGATGTGTTCTTGAGCAAGATACCCTATCTCATAATTGCTCCCTGGGCGCCGTTATATTGCAGCCCACTGCTCCTAGATACCTGGGTTCCTCGGATGGTAAAATGCAGAGAAATGCATTTCGTTGCCTCAGTACTTGTACTTGCAATGACAACTAGTTGAATCCAGTCTAATCTAACAGGAATGGAGGAATAGAATGGAGGACTCTCAATGAGTGCTCCATTCCTCTGGAAGTTACCTCTTCTTGTATGCGTTGTTCATGAGGTCAAGCATGAAGTCCTCAATGGGGATGTATATCAGGACCTCTGGAAAAACAGTCTTCTCCACAGCCCTTTCCACCCTTCAGTGACATTTTGGCTTTGTCATAGGCCCTGTGTGTAAAGGGCCAATCCTCGACGTCTAGGTCCTCGAACACTCTCTCCAGCTCGGACTGCTCATCTAATACCACGACTCGGCTCCGAAGAGGTTCTATTCAAGAGGGTTTTGAGGAACTTCTACCAGCAATCCCATTGATCAGCTTCCAACTCATGTTGTGCTACTGGTTCAGATGGACTGCCTCCACTTCTCTGATCTTGCTGGCAAGCTTCTCCTCAATAACTTAATAGGTCTGGTACAAGATCTTCTTCTTCTTGTTGTACTCCTCTTAGCAGATGTCACTGCAGCCCTTGAGTAGTGCGCAGTATGCCTTTTCCATCTCCACCTTGGCTCTGATGACTCGTGGGTCAGAGGAAACCCTCACATTCTTCCTCTACTTGGGAACTTTCTCAATTTACTCCTCTGCTGCGCCCTCATTTGCTTTCACAAACTTTCCGTAATGTTCTATTGCCGACTCTCCTTCCTCCGTCGCCGCCTGGAACCGGTTGTGGACCTCCAAAGTGTACCTCCTCTGAAGCCTGTTGTCCCTAAGCCTCCACCATTCTCACCTGGGTCACATGGGGAGGTGCCCGTAGGCAGAGTCACACATTCATCGCCACTATTCGGTGATCAGACTCCATAGATGAGAAGGTACTGCAGGCACCTGAGTTGACCACGCTGTTTCGCCACTTCTGCCTGGTCAAGATGAAGCCAATCTGTGCCTTTGTCCCTGATGGTGACAGCCACGTCCATAGCCACCTCCTTCCCTTCTCGAACATCGTGTTGCTTGCTAGGTGGGAGTGGTCCTCCATCAGCTCCAACAAGAGAACCCCCTTATCATTTTTTCTTGGTGATAGGTGAATGCAACATCCTCATGTCCTAGTTGTGCATTAAAATCACAGAGAATGGTCAGGATGTTGTGGACTGGGACAACCTTCACTGCTTGTCCGGGGTTGCTGTAGAACTTCACCTTCTCCTTGTCCGCCATTTGAAGTGTTGGAATGTAGGCAGCCACAGTGGTGAGGATTGTGTTGCTTTTGAAGGAAACAATGATGACATGGTCAGAGGTCGAGGTTAGGCTGATGAGCATTCTCTGTGCCTCCTTGCTCAGCATGAGCCCAACCCCTCCAGTCGTAGCTTTCACCTTATTCCTCCATGCCTATGTATTGATAAGCTGGTAGCCTTCTACCATTGTGATGTCAACCCCCTCCTTCTTGTCTTGGCATGCACCCTCCTGTTCTTCTGCACCCCACACACTGCCGCTCCCTGCCTCTTCATCACCTCAGCTAGCTTCTTGGTTCTTGAGCCCTCCCTCACCGTCATATTGTTTATGGTGTCGAGAGTCAAATTCCTCCTACTCCTCAGTAGCACATCGGTTCTGCGGCACAAAACCTTACGGTATTTAAATAAATATAGAAATATATTTTGTACTTGTTCTAAACTTATTAAATTGAAGTTTGTTTTATCTACCAATTGATTTTTTTTTTTATTGTGTAATCCAATTTCATTTTTCTCCAGTGCATTGTATTGTTGTACAGTGGTACCTCGACGTACGACTGTAATTTTTTCTATATGTTAAAACAGTCGTATGTCGAAGCATTTTTTCCCATATAAATTATGAAATCATGAAGGATGAAAATAAACAAAATACACAGCACAAACACAGTAAATATGAAAAAAAATATCGATAAGCCACGAACTACGTGCATACACCATGTAGGTCGCCTGCTGACTGACCGCCGACGCGCCAACTGCAAATTTCCACGGTCGTATCTTGGAGCAGTCGGTCGCAAGTTGATACAAATTTTAGCGACTATCGCTACTCGTATCTTGGATTAATCGTAAGTAGATGCTGTTGTAAGTCGAAGTACCACTGTATTGCTGTTCTCACAATAAAAAAATGAATAATAATAAAGTAAAAAGATATGATTGTCACTGCTGTTGTATCGCTGTTTCCATTTTTCTAATTTGCTGGTGCCCATCTGACTCTTAAAGCAACACTGTTATTTAATTTTACCTGAAAATAACAGCTTCAAAATCATTTTGACAGTACACTGACTTGTAATATGGAGAATGGCACCTCTTTCATTCCTACTCTGTGTTCGGGTACCAAACCGTGGGAAAAGTGCTTTAGGCTTTACGGCTCTATGTCACTGGCTTGATGTTTGGTTCCAGTAATTGCAGTTTTGTTTTTTTTGCCTGGTAAAATTTATAATAAAGAAGAAGAAGCTGATAAATTCAGCTTCTTCCTTCTTCCGATCAATTTTAAACTTGCCAGTAGAATATCCAGTAATAATTCTCATATAAAAAATGTAGCTGCTCGACCTCCCCGACGGCGCAGATGAGATGGGCCACTGGTGCTGCCCGGCACCAGCACCTCAGCCACAACACAGCCGCACCTCAGCCGAACCAAAGAAATTACCAAGTACCGATCCCTGTGGGACCCCACTAGTAACATTACAATACTCAGAGGTCACATTGCCATGAATTACATGGTGGGTCCTCTCTGAAAGATAATATCTAAATCAGGAAAGTGCAAAACCTCTAATGCCAATGCAAGTGTCAAGGCAATCTAGAAGTAGGGTATGATCAACAGAATCAAAAGCCACTGTAGCCCGTAGCCGGTGTAGTCCGAGGTTGGCAGAGCCTCACTAACACGCCTGCAGGAGCCAAATCCCAGAGGTGGAGAAAAGAAGAAAGACGAGCAGATAACAGCGGATTAAAGTAGATTCAAGCAAAACGCTGCTCCGCACTTGGGAAAAACCCAAGCTCGGGAGCACTGGACACAAACAAGCTGTGGTTCAAAGTTCAATCCACATCCATCTAGATTTGGAGCAGGAATTAGTGAAAAACTGTTGCAATTTTACCGGAAGTCGCAGAACGTTGGCGCAAAATGCTTTATGATGTGAACATACTATTTATGATAAATGTGCAGGTTCTGATTCAGAATGTCCATTCACACTGTGTTCAGCGTGCGGTGTAGACTCTGTTGCCCTGCAGTGGTTAGAGATTACAAATCACATGCGTGTGTGCGTGTTTGTGTACCCTCTTACCACGGTAGATGATCTGTTTGATTGATATTTTATCTCTTTGGTCCCTATTACTCTGCCACATTAATGAAAAATACAAAAAACAGAAGTCCAAAAAAGCTCTTGACCACGTAGTCAAATCCACTCGGATGTATGACTGAGTGATACGTTCAAGATCCAGCGAGGCGTCGGAAAAATATAAACCATGTAATGGTAATTACTATTTAGTTAAAGTTCAAGCTCAAGAGATTATTTGTCACATACATATACATACGGTCATACATATGCAGTGAAATGTCATGACACCCGGTGATTACGCACAATAAACTCTATAAGCTCTAAAAATACAAAAAATACAAAAATGTGCGTAATCGACACGAGGTGCTCGCGCAGGCAGCCGCAAGGGGCGACGCCACAGTTGCGATTCTGGGTTCTATAATTATATAAAATAGGTAATTGTCTGTGTTGTATTAAATATACATTTAAATCCTCCAAAATGAAACTTACCTTAACTTACCTCCAGTACTTCAAGTTCAAGTTAAAGAGATTATTTGTCACACACATATATGTGTGTTATACATATTTGCAATTACATGGAAAATAAACTTATTGAAAATGTAATTCAAGAAAAAAAGTCACCACTAAAATTACATAATATCTTCTACTATCATAAACCTGTGTAAATATGTCATCATTGACGCACATGAGACACAACGACATCACTGAGACTTAACATATACTTGCATACAACAAGGTAAGTTATAACAATGACAAGATTTGGTTTAAAGTAAAAAATAAACAGTTGTTTTAAAGAAACGTTAAGTGCTACTTAAGGTTTTGGTGGTGCTGCTGGAGGTCTTGGTGGTGCGTTTGGAGGTCATTGTGGTGCCACTGAAGGTTCCACAGGTGCTTCCTGAGGACCTGTAGGTGCCGCTGGAGGTCTTGATGGTGCCGCTCGAGGCCTTGGAGGTGCCACTGGAGGCCTTGGTGGTGCCACTGAAGGTTCCCCAGGTGCTACTGGAGAGAAGCACCTGGGGAACTAGAAGTGTTGCTACAAGTGTCAAAGATGTATTTCACAAACACGAACGTAATTCAAGATTAAGGATTGAAATATTGTAAGAAGAACGCCTCACGACAAAGAGGAACACCCGCCTCCACAGCAAACAAAGAGAGAACTCGCGAGGATTCCCGACCAGTGGGAAACCTCTCACAAACCCCCCGACCATGATGGCCATTGAAGGAGGTCACTTCCGGTTTGGCCCCCTTAGAGGACATAAAAACCCTGGACCACAACCGCTCTTTAGTTCTCTTCTTCCCCTAAGACTCTATACTCTCTTGTGACCATGAAGTTCACCTGAAGGACTTACATTCACTCTACCTGGCACAGTGGCACATGGCCTGTCTGCTCTTTGTTCTTTTGAAACCACGTTTTCGCAACATGACTCTGCCAATTCGCGACCCGCAAGACCCTCAGGTATGCATCATGCATTGTAAGCCTTCACTCCTTTTTACTTCCCCTCAAACCTGGTTGAAGAACCACCGTTTTAAGATCCACCCTTTCCGCTCGAATAAGCATTTTGGGCGAGGCACTTATCCTGCGTTGAACGAACGCAATCCTTGCCGTTAAAAAACCCGACAATTCGGAAAGATACGTAACCCTCATTGCCGGTCCCCACCCGACCAATCATTGGTGCCGACACGGTGATCCAGAAAAAGGCAAACTGAAATTATCATTCGCGAGTGGATGTAACTACCGCTGAACGCAGGGAAAAAAAGTGTGAAAGTGGGGTGTTATAATTGATAAAAAAAAAAAGTGGCTGGCATTTGCTTTAGTATCAATATGAACGAGGTGGGCGATTTATACATGTGAACATTTGGTTAGAAAGAATAGTAGCAGCATTGAGTCTCGAGGCCCCCAGAGAAGCCGGAAGCCCACGGAGCAACCCCCACTACTGCCCTGAGACGCATAATCCAGGCACAAGACGCAGCTGCAGGTGCAGAACCCGGGCCGTGGTCGCCAGGCACGGACCATGTCCCTCTCTGACAGACCGGCACCCTGCCTGAACCCTCCGCCCTGCAGGCCAGCCAGTGAGGCCCCTGCGCCTATCCACACCCCCACAAGGCTGTGGTAGTGCGCACCACTCGCACCCCTCGCATCACTCGCACCCCTCCTGCCCCGCAGACCATGGTCTAGTGGAGTGTTGCTCAGAGAAAGATTTGTGTGCAAGTGTATGTGTTCTAAGCTAATATGAGTGCTATTAAAACTTTGGGACGGACGAGAAGCACATCGGGGCAGGAGTGTGATGGGTAAGATCGCCACATCCCCACCCACATAGCTCACACACCACCTGTCCCGCAAACCCTAGGCCTATTTTGTGGTGTATGTGCTGACTATGACTTTTGGAGAGATAGGCAGTTGGAGTCACTAGGAGAGATAGGCAGTTGCCCCCCCCCCCCCCCCCCCCCCACCCACAGTCCGACCCCCCAATGATGAGCACCAAAGAACAGGTGCCCAGGCAGCCCGGAGCGCTAACAGGACTCCGCCCGCCACCTTAGGAGACCACATGGGGAGCCCCAGGCCGTGCACACCCAGCCAGCCTCAGCTCCCCGCCCGGGTCACAGGACCAGACGAAATGTCTAACCAGCCACGGCACAACTTGCCACCCCTTCCCCGACGCAGAAGGACACGCCACCCAGCCCATGGGGCGGCAACCCCAGTGGCACGCCAAGACCCGAACCCGCAACTGGGGAAATGTCCCTGCTCCATCATTGCCAAGTTTGAAGACTTCAAGCACAAGGAGCTGGTTAAAAGCAAATGACGGAAGATGAAAGGACCCACGCTGGGTATGAACAACCAATTCCTCTGGGAGATCAACGACCGACGGAAGGTGCTGTACCCCATCCTGAAGGAGATCCAGTAGAAGGGTAAATTATCGCTGGTTGTTAATAAACTATATATAGACGGTCTGTTATTCTGAGAATCCCCCAGTCTAAAAAGCAATGTAAAGGAGGGTAAACCAGACTTATCTATGGGAAAGCATGGGCACGATAGTATAGCTATTACTCGCCTCGCCTGCAGGGCGGGCGGTTTGGGCGTGGTGTAGGTCTGTGGGTTGTATGTGTGCGCCTCTGAGGTGCAGGGTCTCCTCCCTCCCTGCTCCCTGGGACTGGGTTATGCTCCTTGGGGCCGGGTGTGGGGGTTGCTCAGTGGCCCTCTGGCTTCTCTGGGGGCCCAGGGGTGCTCAGGGCTTTCCTGCAGCCCTTGGGTGTCTACGTGGCTGCAGAGCTCGGGGCGGGGCGGGGGCTCCGGGGGCCTTTCTGCTGCTTGGAGGTCCCACAACATAATACCTTATACATCAGAAACATTTGGGATCAGTCATGTACACTCACCGGTGGACACCTTACACACACACACACACACACACACACCACCACACCTGCTTCAAGTGCAGCCCAGCAGCCTCCTGGTCGCATCCCTCTCCTTTGTCTCCCTCATTTGCTGCCATAACTATGACAGGAAGAGGCCACGTGACCAGTAGTAGCTCCACTTTTGCTGGACCTAATTCACTGTTTTTCAACACATGTTGTCGTCCAATATTCATGTTTTTGTGTAAATGTTGTTTGTTTCGATGTTAATTTGTCTCGCCCGTGGTGACTCTCCCTCTTGGAGCAGTGATCAGTTGTTTATAGGCCAAAAACATGATAAATAGTTCTGCAAAGAGGTGGCTTGGTGCTGGTTTTCTAGAACCAAAAGCTGTGCTCTTGTCATTCTACAGGTGGCCACAGGACAGAGTTATTGCAGCAGTTCTTGATGATTTAAGATCTAATAAAGAGTTGCATTGCAGGTCGCAGAACTTGAACTCCACTAGCAGACTAACTCCGTCCTAAATGCAATGGCATAAAAATTGTGTTGTATGTCCAGCATGCTGACAGCACAGGTTAAAAAAATAAAAATAAAGATAAAATGGGTTGGTGGTATTTAAGTGGTCAACTGAAGAGGTCACCGAGGAGACATACAGATGGAGAGACTGGAATGCTGTGACCCAGAAGGGTTGTTGCTGCTTGGTGATGTTGGTCCAGAATGTTTGAATAGGTGGGCAAAGCCAGATGGCATGAAAGTAGTCTTTTCTGGTATTAAGCAAACAGTGAGAACAAACATCTTTATCCACAAAACCCATTTTGAACATTTTGTGTTGGGTGATCTAAGCTCTGTGCAGAATCTTAAATTGGACGAGTTACATTTTGCAATTGTGGGACATAGAAAAGGTGTTGTTGCAAATACAGTAAGTTTCCACAGGTTGATATCGATGGAAACAGAATCAGAATCGTCTTCATTGCCAAGTAAGTTTACACGTACAAGGAATTTGTCTTTGTGTACGGTGCATACATGAAACATAAGTGTAAAACAATGAATAAAATATATAAGAATATGTAAAATAAGGCTGTTTTTGTTTTTTTGTTTTTTTTAAATAAAGCTGTACAGTTTGTGCAGGAATGTGCAAATGTTTTGTCTTAAGTGTAACAGTATGTCCAATGTTCACGGATAAGAGTCCAGAAGAATGAGGAATGTGCGTTAATGCAACGCACATTGACATACGCATTCAATTTAGGGCGTACAGGACAGTGTAGTATTTCTGGAGCTCGATAGACTGGTGGCTGGAGGTGCAGCTGTTGGCGTACAGGGAGAAGAGCAGAGAAGAAAGAACGCAGCCTTGAGGGGAACCGGTGCTGATGCTGCGGGAGTCAGAGAAGTGTTTACCCAGCTTCATGTTCTGCTTCCTGTCAGACAGGAAGTCTGTGATACACCTGCAGGTGGAGTCAAGCACACTCAGCTGGGAGAGCTTGTCCTGCAGAAGAGCCGGAATGATTGTGTTGAAGGCGGAGCTAAAATCCACAAACAGGATCCTGGTGTAGGTTCTTGAGGAGTCCAGTTGCTGGAGGATGAAGTGGAGGGCCAAGTTGACTGCATCGTCTACAGACCTGTGGGCTCTGTAGGCGAACTGCAGGGGGTCCAGGAGAGGGTCTGTGATGGATTTTAGGTGGGAAAGCACAAGCCGTTCAAAAGACTTCATCACCACAGAGGTCAGGGCAACGGGTCTGTAAAAATTAAGTCCTGTGGTCCTTGATTTCTTTGGGACTGGGTTGATGGTGGCAGATTTAAAGCAGGGTGGTACATGGCATGTCTCCAGTGATGTGTTGAAAATGTCTGTGAACACAGACATTTTCAGACGTTGTGCACAGAGGTCTGTGTCTGTGAACACAGACATTTTCAGAGACAGAGTCTTGTCCGGCTGCTTTGTGGGGGTTCTGCTTCTAAAAAAGCCTATTGACGTCCCTCTCCAGGATTGAAAGAGTCGTCACTGTGGTGGGGGAGGAGGGGGGCCTCTAAGGTGAATAGTTGTGAAGGGGTCCAGTCTCTGGAGCTGGTAGGCTAGGGCTTGTGGAAGGTGTCGAGGGGGATGGTGTCAGGACTGTCCCATTGTCTTTCAAAGCAACAGTAGAATTTGTTCAGGTTGTTGGCCAGGCGTGAGTTGTTCATGGAGTGAGGTATTTTTGGTTTTGAGGTTCGTGATTTGTCTGAACCCTTTCCAGAGAGAGGCAGAGTCATTGGCTGAAAACTGGTGTTGGAGTCTCTTTGAGTACAGTCGTGTAGCAACTCGCACCTCTTTGCTTAACCTGTGCTTAGCCACTTTGACCATGCCTGTTCCCACTCCAACACCTCTTCCTTCTTTGACCTTAGCTGTCTGAGTTTAGCTGTGAACCTTGTCATTTTGTAACTCACCCTGGTGCGTGATGGTACACAGCTCTCTTCACAGAAGCTGACGTATGATGTCACAGCCTCTGTGTACTCATCCAGACTGTTGGTAGCAGTCCTGAAAACGTCCCACTTGGTGCAGTCTAAGCACGCCTGAAGATCCTCCACAGCTTCGCTGGGCCACTTATTTGATGTCCTCACCACAGGCTTACACAGCTTTAATTTCTGCCTGTATGCAGGAATCAGGTGCACCATGACGTGGTCAAAGTGTCCCAGTGCAGCTCGGGGGACGGCGTGATAGGCACTGCTTACTGTGGTGTAACAGTGGTCCAAAGTATTCTCCTCTCTGGTGGGGCATTTAATAAACTGTCTGTATTTGGGGATTTCATAGCTGAGGTTTTCTTTGTTAAAGTCGCCAAGGATAATAACCAAGGAGTCCGGGTTTGTCCGTTCCACACACTGTATCTAGTCAGCAAGCATGCGCTTGCGTCCTGCACGTTGGGTTGCAGTGGTATGTAAACACCAACCAGTATGAATGGAAGAAACTCACAGGAATAGAATAGAAGGTTTTGCAGTTAATGAAGAACAATTCCAGATCAGGAGAACAGTGCTGAAGGAGCAATGTCACGTCATTACACCAACAACTGTTTGTGTAAGAACAAAAGTCTCCACCTCTTGTTTTGCTGCCGGAGAGTTCTGTCACCCGATCCGCTCTGAAGAGTTGGAAGCCTGCCGGTTGCAGCGCAGAGTCCGGTATCGTTCCCCTCAGCCATGTTGCCGTGTAGCACAAAACAGAAAATGAAAGTAAGACTCTGTTCTTCCCCAACAGTAGCTGAAGTTTGTCTAGTTTGTTTCCCAGTGAACGCACGTTAGAAATAAATAGTGTGCGATGTCCGCGTCAGTGGAGGTGCACAAGCACACCGGCGCATCTCCCTCTCCTCCGGCGTTTCACTGCGTGCACAAAGGTGAGCCTACCTTTGACCAGAATGTTCAGTTGATCCACAGATGTGGCTATGAAAGTCGAAAAATAAATCCACAGGGGTTGTAGCCCTGATGTTCATAAGCTCTTCTCTGGTCTAAAGCTCCCGGAATTGTCACAGAAAACTAAATTAATAAACGAAACAAGACAAAACAACGCGCACCAACACACTGAGGCGGCATCTTGGGTCATTTTGTTGATATCGGTGGAAACAGCATGGTCTCTTTCCGATACGATGGTTGGTGAAGATAAAGTGTCATCCGTTTTTAATAAAAGTTTGTATATTCTGGAAAAGGGATTGATTGTCTGAAGATTGATTGAAGATGTTCAATCATCGGAGGTGGTCGAAGGACATTGTTTGTCCATTTGATTTTCACTTTTAGAGACTGCTGTAGTTGAAGGTTTTGTAGCAAACTCTGGTCACTGATATTATACCTTTGGGTCAAGGTTGGGAGGATGTAAGCGAATTGTTTTCATAAATGTGTTCCAGATGAGTAATTCCTTATCTTTTCCAAGACCTGAAGATTATTGGTCTGTTTTTAACCAGAAAATCCGGGTTGTGCCAGATTGGAGTGAATTTGTTTGGAGACAATGTGACCACTAAGTTTGAGGAATCTCCACCAAGCTGACAGAGACGTTGTGATGAATGGGTTTTTAAAGCAATTATATTTCTTTATTGATTCAGTAAGAAATGGGAGATCAGATATTGATAACTCCTGACATTCTGTTTGTTCAATGTTTCGCCATCCATGGCCCAATTGTTCTCTGGTTGTAACCATTGTATTATAAATGGAAGATGGTTCGCTAAATAGTAGCATCTGAAGTTGGGGGCCTCCAGAGTCATTGTTTTTCTGTAGTGATGCTAGTTTTCTTCTCGCTTTCTTGTATTTCCAATATAGGTTATTGATTATTGAGTCTAGAGTATTAAACCACTTACTCTTGGTTGGACTGGGGTCATTAAAAATATATAGTTTATTTTTGGTCGTATATTCATTTTCAATGCTGCTATCCTTCCAACTAGTGAGATGGTTGTTCCCTCGAGTGAGGTCTTCTTCAATGGATTTGAGCAATGGAATAAAGTTAAGGGTAAACAAATCTGACTGATCGGTGGGGATATCAATACCAAGGTATCTAATGTTGCCTGTTGTGATGGTGAAGGGAAGTTTTTGGGTTACTGCATTCCAGTCCTCCCCACTGAGTGGTAAGACCATGGTTTTAGTGCACATTATTGAATAGTCTGAGATAGCTGAAAATGTAGGTATGAGATTGAACACTTCAAAAAGGATGGTATTGGGTTCTGTAAATACAACAAAATATTGTCTGTATATGTAACCAAAGTGTAAATATGTTATAAATATTTAGTGAAGTTCACCAAAATATGTTGTATTTTACTTTTAGTTTTTGCACCTGCCACTTTTATTTTTATAAGTTTTAAACTTCCAGGGTCACATGGTGAAAGGGCAAAGTCACTGAGACTTCCAGTTCCGGTTGCCTGTACCCATCAGAGGGCTGATTTTGATTTGGAGCAAAGCTGAAGTCTGTGTGCCAAAGTGATTGTTTTTTTTTTATTTCCAGGCACTGGTGCAATAAAATCCCTTTAGTTTATACATAAATGATTTACCTTCATGCTGTAAAAGAGCTGGTTGTCAGATGTACGCTGATGACCCCATCATTTATGTATCAGCTACAACCCCTTGTGTAGCAGCAGAGATATTAACAAATTAAATGGAGGTTGTTCCCAATGGCTCAAAAACAATCATCTAACCTTGAATCTTAAAAAGACTGTGTCAATGTGGTTTTGCATGAGAAGGAAAGCAAAAGATATGCTTACAATTAAAATAGATCATGAGGAAATACAGGAAGTCAGTGATTTAAAATTCTAGGTGTCATTTTTGACTCTGAACTCAAACTCAAAAACACCAGTAGAATCGCCACTAGGGGATCAGCAAATAACAACTGCAGGGTGGCACAGCGCAAAACCACTTGCGGTCAGTCATCTTTTTCAGTTAAAGGGATACATTTTTGCAATGCCCTACCTACTTAAATGAAAACACAAAATGATCTTAAAACCTTTAATGAATGATGAATGAATGATTGGCGATAGTGGCGCCGTCCCTTGCAGTTGCCTGCGCCGGCACTCCGGTCCTGCACACTACGCTCACGCACCTGGATGGCCGGAAGGGGGCCTATGTGAGATTGCTGTTCATCGATTATAGTTCAGCTTTCAATACCAATGTCCCCACCAGACTGACTGTCAAGCTGAAGGAGCTCGGACTGAATAATCCACTGTGTGCCTGGATCCTGGATTTCCTCTCAGCCCGGCCCTAGGTGGTTTGGGTGGGGAAGCACATGTCCAGCTCCCTCACCCTGAATACAGGATCCCCCCAGGGCTGCGTCCTCAGCCCCCTACTCTACTCCCTGTACACACATGACTGTGTGGCCAGGTCCAGCTCCAACACCATCATCAAGTTTGCTGATGACACCGTTGTTGTGGGCCTGATCACAGACTGCGATGAGAAGGCCTACCACGAGGAGGTGGCTGACCTGTCACTCTGGTGCCAGGACAACAGCCTCCACCTGAACGTCAGCAAAACTAAGGAGCTGATTATGGACTTTAGGCGAGGATTACAACCGAGGACGCACGTGCCCTTGGTGATTAATGGGACTTCTGTCGACATGGTGAGCAGCTTCAAGTACCTGGGAGTCCACATCACAGAGGATTTAACATGGACTTTACAAACAGACACTCTGTGAGAAAGGCGAGGCAGCGTCTTTACCACCTCAGGCAGCTCAGGAAATTCCGGGTCTCGGTGAGGATCCTCAAGTCCTTCTACTCTGGAGCAGTGGAGAGCATCCTGACAGGCAACATCACTGCCTGGTTTGGGAACTTTAGGTCTTAGGACAGGCGGGCCCTGCAGAGGTTGGTGCGTTCAGCTGAAAAGCTGTTGCCGGACCCGAATCGCGTCTTGCTTTCTGCCTTCCATACAAAATTGGGGGGTTAGAAATGGTGCCGTGACCCTTCGTTCTGATCAGCAGACAGCCGATCTGCGGGGGAGCAGCAACGCCAGCATCACCAACAGCCAGCATGGTACAACTACCAAACAGTAATGACGTCACCGATGGGTTCATTTGTAGCATGTGATGCCGGAATCGTTGGTCACTGAATGAAAATTTTTGTTATCCAAAGTTTTTTATTTTGAGGTACCCAATTTGAATGTATCTTTTTTTGTCTAGCATTGTAGTTGTATAAATCCAGTTCAACTGTTTGTTGCATGGTGATAACAGGGTTATTCCATTTTTTTTGTATTTTAAAATACTATTTGAGAAATGGCGGAGCTATTTGAGGACAGTTTGCGCTGGGGGTGCTGTGCCTAAGCATGTTTGTATGTATGTTTTTGTCTCAATAGATATCGACGATGTTCATAAGGAGCAGGGTGACGACCACAACAGCAACCCGATTATGCTTCCAATAGCCTACACTCCTAGGGCCCCAGGTCGCACAGTCAGACAGCCGAGTGCATCGGTGGAATGGGCAGCCAGACATATTGGTGATAATGTCACAATGAGACTGCTCATTCAGGATGGGAACATTAGATCTTGACTACCTTTCAGTGGGTTTGATTCCAGCATAAAGGGTACTACTTTCGATTTATCCAAGGTGAATGTTATACTTTAATCTGATGCCAGGGAACCGCCAGTGTAGAGGGGGAATGGATCAGATAGATGTCACATTTAGGAGTGGGTGGATCTGATGCAGATGTATTTGAGGAGAAGGGGCATTGACCTCACCGGATGTTCAGATGAGATAAGCTATAGACTCATGGGGAAGGCTAAGGAGGTAGTGAGGGTCAGTTTACGCAGCGACACATCACTCGATCACGTTAATCATCCAGAACTGATATATGGAATCCTCAAGCAACACTTTAGCGATGTATCATATTCAAGCTTGCTACTTGCAGACTTTTATAGTACCAAACCAAGACACAGTGAGGGCCTATATGATTACTGGCTTCGCTTGAAAAGAGCAGCGAACGTGGCGGAAGAATGCATTAAGCGACAGGGCAGGAGAGCAAATAGCCTCAGTCGTGAGATCGCGCTGATGTTTACAAGACACTCCCCAGACCCAAACTTGGCATTCCTATTCAGAAGTAGACCTGCAGAAAAGTGGACAGTGAGATACGTTTAAGTGCATTTGGATGACTACCAATGTGAACACAAAGCTAGAGCTGGTATCTCCTTCCATGTACCTCAGAACACTTTTTGTTAGAGATGTGGTCAAGTGAACCCAAATGCAGGACATACATAGTTTTGGGAGTGTGTACAGGGGTTTAATATGTAGACAGACAGGGAATCAGGAACAGGCAACAGAAGGGGAACAGGAACCAGCAAGGACTGGTGATGGGGAAGGCAGGGACTCACAAACAGGCAGGTAATCAGGAACCAGGAACGGGCAGGAAATCGGGACCCGGGGGCCGGCAGGGGATCGGGGCCCCGGGGGCTGGCAGGAGATCGGGGGCCGGGGCGGCAGCGAATCAGGGCCCAGGAGCAGGCTGGGAATCGGGTGCAGGAACCAGGAGCAGAGGAGCCAGGGGAGAACCAGGAACTGAGAGTTCGGGGCACACGTCCAGGGAAACATGTAGGAACATAAACGCTAACACATGCGAGAAAAAATGCAGCGGTCTGCACCTGGCAGAGTGAATGGGATCAGGTTAGATACAAAAGGATTGATGAGGAAGGTGAAGACAGGTGGTGAGATAACTAACTTGGGACAGGTGTGCAGTGACAGGGATGTGACGAATAGTAAAGGGGAAAGCAGACATCCATGTCTTGTGCCACGTTGTAGAGTGAGACACTGTGAAGTCTAACCATTGGTGATGACAGAAGCAGATGGTGAGTTGTACGGAATTCTAATCCATTGAATGAGTGACTCTCAAAAGCCAAATTTGTTGAAGGTGGAAAAGAGATATGTCTAATCAAGTCTGTCAAATGGTTTTTCGGCATCTAAAGAAGCACTTACAGTATTTAAGTTGTTCCTTTGAGATATGCTGATCAGACCGAATAAACGGTGCATATTACTGGATGAATGTCTGCCCTTGCAAAGCCTGTTTGGTCCGGGTTAATTATGAATGTAATAACTTTTTCAATTCTGTTGGTAATAATCTTTAAATCACAAATAATTAGGCTTATGGGTCTATAACTGGAGGTGAGGGTTGGGTCTTTATTGGGTTTGAGCAGAACCAAAATGAGAGGGGTATTTATGTGCGGTTGCATGGTGGAGGTTGACTTAATCTCTATAACCATTCTGATGAATAATGGGGATATAAGTGGCCAGAATTCCACTGGGTAGCCATCTGATCCAGGTGACTTATTGTTGGGCATAGAGAAGAGAGCTTTCCTGAGTTCTTCTAGAGTCAGTGATTGATCCAATGGGGTTGCCTGCTCTGTGGAAAGTTTAGGGAGGTCGATATCATCGAGTAATGAGTTAAAGTTTGATATATTTCATTCATTATCTGAGTGATATAGCTTATTATAAAGTCTCTCAATATGTTAATGATGTCTTGCAGGGTGTGTACGTTATCTTACCCTGTGGATATTTGGTGGGATGATTTCATTTTCAGGTTGAAATAAATCGGCCCGTGATCTGAGATTGCAACAGGGTGGATTTCAGGATTAGTGATTTTGGACATTACAGAGTTAAATTACTTGTCGAAAAAAGTACATTCTAGAGAAGCTGTGGTGGAGAGGTGAATAATATGTGTATTCGGCTTATGACTATTTCTGGTTTGTGAACGGTCTAAACTTGGATCAAGTATTTTGTTTAAGTCCCCTCCCAGTATAATAATTGAGTCTGAGAATTCTAAGAGCTTTGAAAATATGTTGTGAAAGAAATTTGGGTCGTCCTCATTGTGGACTTTAGGAGAGGACACCACCGAGGACATACGTCCTTGGTGGTAATCCTCTCCTAAAGTCCACAATCAGCTCCTTAGTTTTGCTGACGTTCAGGTGGAGGCTGTTGTCCTGGCACCAGAGTGACAGGTCAGCCACCTCCTCACGGTCGGCCTTCTCGTCGCAGTCTGTGATCAGGCCCACGACAACGGTGTCGTCAGCAAACTTGATGATGGTCTTAGAGCTGGACCTGGCCACACAGTCATGTGTGTACAGTAGGGGGCTGAGGACGCAGCCCTGGGGGGATCCTGTGTTCAGGGTGAGGGAGCCTTCCCACCCAAACTACCTGGGGCCGGGCTGAGAGGAAGTCCAGGATCCAGGGACACAGCGGAGTATTCAGTCCGAGCTCCTTCAGCTTGACAGCCAGTCTGGTGGGGACTATGGTATTGAAAGCTGATCTATAGTCGATGAACAGCAATCTCACATAGGCCCCTTCCGGCCATCCAGGTAAGTGAGCATGGTGTGCAGTACCTGGGAGACCGCGTCATCTGTGAATCTGTTCAGCCGGTACGCGAACTGCAACAGGTCCAAGGTGCGGGGGAGGGAGGTTCAGATGTAATCCTTAATCAGCCTTGATGTTACCTAAAATTCCATAATTATTATGTAACACCCTTCTGGGTCTGATATTGTGGTTTTATTTTGATATCGGAAAATTTCAGGAAACACCTCTTTTTTTGAGTTGTATGAAGCAGAAAACATCTGATTAACCCATTCAGCTTTGAGTTTGAGGTGCTCGGATGCAGTGAGGTGGGTTTGAGCCTCAGCCTCTCACATTCCAAACTAAATGTCTGTCATCGAGGGTTGTTAGGGGGTGGTGGATGTGGATTTGTAGTTTTCCCATGCAGCAGCACTGTGCATCCAAGGCAATAGCTATACTACCGTGCCCATGTTTTCCCATAGATAAGTCTGAGTTTTTCTCCTTCAAGTTCCTTTTTACTGTGCTAGTATTGCAGGAAGTTTGTAGGGTTACATATCTACACAAACAAATGACAAGTAGACAAAGATAAACATAGAACGTTGCTGAGTCATGTGATCATGTGAGCCAATCAGCGAGCAGTTAGGCTTGAGAAAAAATAAATAAAAGATAGTATTAAAACTAGTAATAACATTGAAAAACATGTATTCAAATCGTTTCATTAAATAGATTTAATGATATGTTTATTATTTTATGTATATTAATAAAAATAATTAAAAAATGTAAATAAATAGTAGTCACGTGCTCTTTTCAGCCAATCAGCAAGCGGCTCACCTGAGGGAAAATAGTATAAAAACAGCATTATGGTAGCATTAAAGATACCGATGAAAAATGCTATAAAAACAGATAAAATATGAATAACAAATTATATAAAACAGTGACGTAAAAATACGGTAATAAATAAATAAATAAATAAATACATCAAGAAATTACTTCAGGTGTCACGTTTGGTGACGCAGCAGGAAATGAAACGTTGGAGGACGAAACCTGGTCACGTGACCCCCCCTCAGCCAATCAGCCAATCAGCGAGCAGCTCATCTCGGCACATCCGAGATAAAGGTCGCCGCGCGCGAGAGAGACTCGAGAAGCCGCTCGAACAGAAGGAGCGGCGAGAGAGCGGCGAAGGAGCGGCGGGAGAGCGGCGGCGGAGCGGCGAGAGAGCGGCGAGAGAGCGGCGGCGGAGCGGCGAGAGAGCGGCGAGAGAGCGGCGAAGGAGCGGCGGGAGAGCGGCGAGGGAGCGGCGGCGGAGCGGCGAGAGAGCGGCGAGAGAGCGGCGAAGGAGCGGCGAGAGAGCGGCGAGAGAGCGGCGAAGGAGCGGCGGGAGAGCGGCGGGAGAGCGGCGGCGAGAGCGGCGGGAGAGCGGCGAGAGAGCGGCGAAGGAGCGGCGGCAGAGCGGCGAGGGAGCGACGACGGAGCGGCGGGAGAGCAGTTGGAGCGGCGGCGCTTCCGTCCCGTCCCGGTTCCCTTGTCGGGGTTCACCATGGTGGACCTGCCGGGCGGGGAGCGACGCACCGACCTGGCCGGGCTCCTCTGCGCGGTGGGCCGCCACGGACCGGCCGCGCTGATGCTGGTGCTGCTGTCCGCGGCCGCCGCCCTCCTCGTCTACCGCGCCGTGCGGAGCAGGAGGGCCCGGGCCGCGGCGTGGACCGGGAAGCCGCCCGGGAGGCAGCCGATCCCGGTGCCGGAGGAGGCGGAGGAGGGAGGACAAGCAGCAGCAGCAACAGGTGAAAGTGAAGGAAAACCGATGATGATGATGATGATATTAATATCCAATAAAGCTTAACATTAACTAGAAGATAGGGGAAAAAGTGAATAAAAAATAGACACCAATAATCCCAGAATAAACAATGAACAACAACAATGGCGACAATAAACAATATATGTTAACCTAATAATGAACAAAAAGCAATATAAGAAAAATTGAAACTTTGACTGCAAATAAGAATAGAATTCAGGGCCCAGAGACACACACTTCTCCCAGTCACATCTTTGCTGTATGGGCCCTTTCACAGCAGACATTTTGATGTGTATGTTTAGGGTTGGGCGACACACAGGATAATATTGATATCAGCACATGAGACTAGATACCGAATGGGGTTTTGGATACTGTGACGTAGCTCATTATTCCATCCTGGTTGTGACGCAAGACTCCACAACCACGACGCAGCGAGTCTGGAATAACTCCCGAAAAAAGAACGAGCGAGTCGACTCACACGCTGAAAATAACTACTGAGGACTAAATCAAACCAAGTCCAGACTCGCTCACCGCACGTTACACCACCTGAACCAAATCGAAATAAAACCGGAGTCTGAACACTGAACGACTTTTTTCTTTTTCTATGGAGTGACTCGTCGAGAAGTGAATGTGAAAAACCAAGTTGAACCTTTCATCACCACGAAAAGTCCTGACTTGTTCAGAACGAGCCGCTGTCGTGAGCTGCTGAATTGGCCCAGCCTTGCAATTCTGATCTTGCAACACGAGCTAATTTAGTTTTTGATTTTATTTTTCAAAAGTGGAATTTGAAACATTCACGGCGCCACCGGGCGCGCTCTCACAACTATGTGCCTTCATCTTGGATCTGGTCAGGCAGTTCTTTAATGAAGCATAAAAAACGTGAAACCTCTCGTTTCCTCTTCAGTCGAGGACGGCGCGGCGCCCATTGAGCCGCCTGACGACAAAGCAGGGCCCAGGGAGTTCCTGGATGATGACGCGGAGCCAAGGGAGTCCCCGGACAACAGCGCGGAGCTCAGGGAGTTCCCGGACGAGGACGCGGAGCCCGCAGATGACTGGATTCTGGTCAACCATCAAGGTCACTCAGCAGCGGTAGGCCGGAAGCACCTGTCCCACCACAGATCTTTTGCATTTCAAGACATTCAAAATGTCCCGTTTTGTAATCGTAATATTTATTGATTTAAACTTCTTTTTTTTTTTTTTTTCCCCCAGCTTTTCAGCGAGGAAGAGCTGGATGATCAGAGATATGACCGCTTAAAAGGCAACGGCCGAAAGCGTAGCTTTACCACATCCGTGACCATGTGTAAATCTGCTTCTGAAGATGAAGGCGATGAGGGATCTCTCTTCACCGACGTCAATTTGGAGCCGGAATTTGTGGAGGTCAGTTCTGATTTGGAATCTGACCCGGGCCAATCTTCAGGTTTTTCAGGAGCGACGGAGACTCCCATTCGACTCGAAACGGACGACGCGGTTGTCTCCGGATGTTCTGTCGTCGGGCCGCAGTCGGCCCCTCGCCGCCAGCCACCCGTTGAACAGGCAAACCAGGCCCCATGTGGGGACATGCTGGGCCAGACAGTGGAGGAACGCCACAGCCGAGAGGGGGATCAGTTCTGTGAGCAGATAACAGTCGGCGTTGTTGTTGTCGTCGAGGAGGTGATCGAGCAGACCGTTGAGAAGGAGGAGGAGCATGTAGGGACCCAGACGGAGGCCGCACTGGAGGCAGTGACACCTTCTCTGGATTCGCACAATTCTCCATTAGAAGCCACCGCTTCTACGCTGGACGACCCGGGGGAGGCCCCCGTTTCTATGGAGACCCTGACTGCTATGGTGAAGGCCCCAACGGAAGCCCCGTTGGAGACCTCCATTTCTATGCTTGAAGCCCCTGCTTGTGGACTGGCATCCCCTGTCTCAACATTGGACCCCTCCGTTTTTACGCGGCAAGCCCCGACGGTTACACCGGAAGCCCCTGCTTCTATGCCGGAAGCCCAGCCGGAACCAAGGGAAGCCGTGACGGCTGCTATTGAAGGACCTGCTTCTGCCCCAGAGACTCCGGCAGTTACACTAGAGGCCCCGGCACCTATGCTGGAAGCCCCCACGGCTGCTCTTGAAGAGCCCACTTCTGTGCTGGATGCTCCAGCTGTTGCACTGGAGGCCCCGGCACCTACTCTGGAAGCCCCCACTTGTGCACTGGAAGCCACCGCTTCTACCTTGGGGGCCTCAACAGAAGCCCCAAATGCCGTTTTTACGCGGCAAGCCCCGACGGTTACACCGGAAGCCCCTGCTTCTATGCCGGAAGCCCAGCCGGAACCAAGGGAAGCCGTGACGGCTGCTATTGAAGGACCTGCTTCTGCCCCAGAGACTCCGGCAGTTACACTAGAGGCCCCGGCACCTATGCTGGAAGCCCCCACGGCTGCTCTTGAAGAGCCCACTTCTGTGCTGGATGCTCCAGCTGTTGCACTGGAGGCCCCGGCACCTACTCTGGAAGCCCCCACTTGTGCACTGGAAGCCACCGCTTCTACCTTGGGGGCCTCAACAGAAGCCCCAAATGCCGTTTTTACGCGGCAAGCCCCGACGGTTACACCGGAAGCCCCTGCTTCTATGCCGGAAGCCCAGCCGGAACCAAGGGAAGCCGTGACGGCTGCTATTGAAGGACCTGCTTCTGCCCCAGAGACTCCGGCAGTTACACTAGAGGCCCCGGCACCTATGCTGGAAGCCCCCACGGCTGCTCTTGAAGAGCCCACTTCTGTGCTGGATGCTCCAGCTGTTGCACTGGAGGCCCCGGCACCTACTCTGGAAGCCCCCACTTGTGCACTGGAAGCCACCGCTTCTACCTTGGGGGCCTCAACAGAAGCCCCAAATGCCCCAACTTCTGCCCCACAGGTCCCCACCTCTACGATCGAGGCCCCAGGAGCTACTCTGGAAGCCCCGATGGAGCCCCCGGCAGCAGTGCTGGAGGCCCCCACCTCTATGCCGGAAGCCCTGACGGCTGCGCTGGAAGACCCCGCGGCTACGTTGGAGGCCCCGACGGAGGCCCTTGCAGCCGCGTCGCAGGCCCCCCCGGTGTGTTCTGTCACTGAGAATGTTGCTGTGACGTTCTGTGTCCATTACCTCACCCGGTCCCCGGCCCAAACGTTGGCCGTGACTGGGAACCAGTGGGAACTGGGGAACTGGACAGGCTTCGTCCCGTTGGAGAGGTACGAGGACGGCATCTGGTCCAGGGCGGTGGGCCTCCCTGCGCGGTGCCGGGTGGAGTGGAAGTTTGTTCTGCTGGAGGAGGGCGGAGTGTGTCGCTGGGAGGAGTGCGCCAACCGCCGCCTCGACACCGGAGCCGGTGACCACCTGCGACTGCATGAGTGGTGGGGCGTCCGTTGAGAGGAGAGGCCCGCGAGGTGAAACGGAGAGCGGGAGCTGCTCTTCAGAAGAGGGTCTGGGGCTCAGCAGGCTGCCGCGGTCTTGGGAACTCTTCAACCGAGGTCTGAGGAGTTGATTTTCCAAAGCTGGAGTCTCTCATAGTATCACCCTTAAAACCCTTTTTTAGAAAGAGTCATTGTGTGGGGAAATGTGAATGAGTTGCGTTGCAATGACCTGGGTTGAGGCGAGTCAACAGTCCCAAAACCCTGCTCTCGGCTGCTCACTCACTCACTCTCAGGTTGGGCTGTGACAATTCAAATGTTGGTGATTCAATGGAAATTTCCCTTTCTCTGAAAGAAAGTGGGACAACTGGACCTTATGGAAGTTATCGGGTCATTCAACACTCTTGCCTTTTTGTTGCAATAATTAATGGAAGTTTGATTTTCGTGGCCTCATTTTAAATGTGAGAAAACCCAAGTGGAGAGTCACTTTTGTAATGTTTTCTTTTTTGATATGTTGCTATTACAGAAATGCACCAATAACCACAATAATTGTTGCGTGTATAGTATATCCATCAGGTGTTGTTATTTGTTGAAGGAGAGCTGTGTTTTTTTGTTTTTTAGTCACTGGGAGTCTGACTGAGTGATTGGTATCAGGATGTTTTAAATGGACCCATGAGGTATTAGATTTTTTTTTGTCAGTTTTAAGGTTAAATAATAGTTTTCCTTTAAATAATATAATTTTCCTTTAAACACTGTAAACACATTTTTTTCCAGTTATGTTAGTTAAATGTTTTCTTCCGATTAATATTAATCAAAATCTGAATTTCTTTTTTTTCCCATTAGAATTTCTTTGTTTCAACGTAAACCTTATTTTTCGGGCACTGGGCGTAAACCTGAGGGATTGGTATTGAATATTTTATATAATTTAACTATTCTCTGCAATTAATATTAACCCAAAAAATAATACTTACTTAAACCTTATTTTTCGGTCACTGGGAGTCAGCGATTGGTTTGGTATATGCTTTAAATGGATCAGTGTTGAGGTACTCTGATTGTTGTCAATGGGTTTTCCTGGAGATGATGATTTTTAAAATGGTGCATTTTTAAGAAATTATTTTTCTATTAAGCTGAGTGTTGGAGCCCAGTAAAGAAGACGACTTCTTTTTTGAAACGTTCTTATTTTTACTGTTTCAATGTGTTCTTTTGTGATGAGTGACAGCAAAATCTTGGAAGATGTGATTTTTATTGAGACCTTTTTGGTGTTTAGAGGCATAACAGGTGGAGTTTGACAGTGTGAAGAAAACATGTTGATAATGTTCCACCCTCATCAGATATGATTCTACTTCATTCATAATAAACATGTTTCTGAAAATTCTCTAAAATATTCAAACTTTTTTTAATATAATATTGGCATTTAATTTTGTATTCATGCAAACATCAAACCTGCCCTCCATAGTTAACCCTTCATATTCCCCCCCCCAAAACATGTTTTAATTATCATTTATTTTCTTTTGGACGTTCAATTTGTGCGGGGAGAGCTGAAGGCTTTTTATAAAGAATTCAAAAACCCAAAAAGCTTTGACATGTGCTTGGAGGCGGCGGGGGGGGGCGGCTGCGTTCGCTTATCCATGTTGGAAATAAATCAAATGTTTCTGCAACGTTGGTTCATTTTCAACCACCATGTGTTGTCTGTCATTTTGATTTCAGCAACTACATTGTGTGTTATCCCAAATTAATATCTGTGGATAACTATAATGCACCAACGTAACCTAATATTTAAGAAAAATACCAAACTCCACAGGCACAAGGATCGAGAGAAGGGTATAAAGTGTCTTTGAATCAGCCCAGAGCTTGGACATGACATCCCATAATAAAGCCCTGTCCTCTCTCTCTCTCTCTCACACACACCCACACACACCAGTAAAAACAGTCCAGTAGATGATTGATCTGCATTTCTGGGAAATGGGTCGGATTTCTCTTGTTTTGGGTCATTTTAAAGGTTTTCGTCACTAAAACCACAAAGTGATGAAGATGTGGAGGAAGGTCTGAACGAGCGATCACAGATATCAGGCTGTTGGTTTCTCTTCTACGAAGAACAATATGTCAAATAATCAAAATAGTAGTGGTGTCATGAGTTGACAAAAAAAGGAAAGGAAAAACTTATACGCAGTCTATGAAGGGATTCCAGTAAATACATGTGTAAAATATAACTCGACATATAGCTACCAAACTGTCTAAATTAAAACTAACTTAATGAAATTTAAATAATACATTGGTAAAATTAAACTTTTATTTTACTGCGTTAAAAGTATATAATTGAATGCATTTGCAGTATAAATATATAGGTAAATATATAGAATATAATTTGCCAAGGTAAAAATTGGACATAATTCCAAGTTATTTACAGTATAAAAAGTGAAATTATGCGAAATTCACAAGTAAAAATAAAACTTGACATGAAGGTAAAAACAATTGTACACAATAAAAATAATTAAAAAAAAAATGTTGAAGTATAAAGAGTAAATGGCTGAAATCACACAAATCTGACTTTGCATAGAGGTAAAACAATAAAAATAAAATCAGGACACGAAAAGCAATTAAATGGTTGATTTGAATTTAAATATGACGATGTAAATGTACAAAAATAAAACAGCAAATGTCAAATGTATGAAAGAAGTTGGAAATTAAAAATATATTCAAAATTATAGGCGATGAAAAGTAAATGAATGAAATATGACTTGATCCAAAGGGAAGAAGTTAGAAGTTAATATAGTATTTAAATATAACATGATATGAAGTTAAACTAACAAAATACATTTACAGTAAACAAAATAAATACAATAAATAAAATATTGAAACTTGTTTGAAAACAATGACGTGAAAACTGAAAAACTACATTTAAACTACTTAATGTGCAAGGTAAGTACAGTTAATTACAAAAATGTAACTTGAAAATATAAATATACAACTTGAAAATTGAAAAACAAAACCTATGAAAATGACAGTAAACAAAGTGAATGCAGCAAATAAACTGGTAAAATAGAACTTGATGAAAAATTCCGAATAGAGATAAATGACAGTGTATGTACAGTTATGCGAGGGACCCGGCAATGAGACACAGAGGCGAAGGAAGATTTGCAAAAGTCCTGGATTTAATGGACAAACAACAAGAAAAAAAAAACCAAGTTGTCAAAGTGAGCCGAGTAGAGGAAAAAAAGAAAACAATGATGCCCAAATTGTGAGGGGGATAAACAAAATTCCGAAAACAAAAAAGTAAAAAAGGTCCCGAATCAAATGAAGGTGAGAATCACTTCAGAAAGAACTTCGGGCCAATTGGAATAAATACCAAACCCCTCGAGCATAAATTGTGTCCCCGCCGGCGCTCGAGGTGCACCGGTCCTCGGCGCTACGAGCCACCGGCACTTCTCCCTTTTACTCTTTGGCGCCGGCGGAGGTTCCCTTCGGCACACCAGCTGTGTTCTGACCTCCCAAGTGGACCAATCAAGTGGACATAGTGAAATATATCATGTTTTTTCGGGGCCGGAGCGTACTGTTTTACTTGGCTGTCACGGGGCACGCGGGCAGCTTCCGTTCGGTTATAGTTCCTCCAGGGCGAACTTGGGCAGTGTCTTCGGACGCATTGGTTTCGTTAAGAAAAATTGGTATTTTTATTTTTATTTTTTCGCCCTCCGCCGTCTGTGTACGACCTCCGGTCTTTTTTCTTCGCCGCCGGTGCTTCTCTGGTTCTCTGTGCACACCATCCCGCAGCGGTAGGGCCAGCTCGTTCAGGAGGTCGTTCAAACCCCGGCAGCTGTGGTGCTCTGCAAAACAAAGATGCAAAACAAATGAGTCTAATTGCAAAGTTCTGTCAAAACAATGGATACGCAGTGTCTCCTTGTGACGGGTCTTGAAGCCGGACGTGCGTATGAACGTAGCGAGTGGACGAAGGCAGGAATGCGTCATGCCTCAATGCGTCATGCCTCAATGCGTCATGCCTCAATGCGTCATGCCTCATGCGTCATGCCTCAAAGACTCATGCCTCATGCGTCATGCCTCAATGCGTCATGCCTCAATGCGTCATGCCTCATGCGTCATGCCTCAATGCCTCATGCCTCATGCGTCATGCCTCAATGCGTCATGCCTCATGCGTCATGCCTCAATGCGTCATGCCTCAATGCGTCATGCCTCATGCGTCATGCCTCAATGCGTCATGCCTCATGCGTCATGCCTCAATGCGTCATGCCTCAATGCGTCATGCCTCAATGCCTCATGCGTCATGCCTCAATGCGTCATGCCTCAATGCGTCATGCCTCAATGCCTCATGCGTCATGCCTCAATGCGTCATGCCTCAATGCCTCATGCGTCATGCCTCAATGCGTCATGCCTCAATGCCTCATGCGTCATGCCTCAATGCGTCATGCCTCAATGCCTCATGCGTCATGCCTCAATGCGTCATGCCTCAATGCGTCATGCGTCATGCCTCATGCGTCATGCCTCAATGCGTCATGCCTCAATGTGTCATGCCTCAATGCGTCATGCCTCATGCGTCATGCGTCATGCCTCAATGCCTCATGCGTCATGCCTCAATGCGTCATGCCTCAATGCGTCATGCCTCATGCGTCATGCCTCAATGCGTCATGCCTCAATGTGTCATGCCTCAATGCGTCATGCCTCATGCGTCATGCCTCAATGCGTCATGCCTCAATGCGTCATGCCTCATGCGTCATGCCTCAATGCGTCATGCCTCAATGCCTCATGCGTCATGCCTCAATGCGTCATGCCTCAATGCCTCATGCCTCAATGCGTCATGCGTCATGCGTCAATGCGTCATGCGTCAATGCGTCAATCCGTCATGCGCTAATGCGTCAATGCGTCATGCGTCAATGCCTCATGCGTCATGCCTCAATGCGTCATGCCTCAATGCTTCATGCCTCATGCGTCATGCCTCAATGCGTCATGCATCAATGCGTCATGCCTCATGCGTCATGCCTCAATGCGTCATGCCTCAATGCGTCATGCCTCATGCGTCATGCCTCAATGCGTCATGCCTCATGCGTCATGCCTCAATGCGTCATGCCTCAATGCGTCATGCCTCATGCGTCATGCCTCAATGCGTCATGCCTCAATGCGTCATGCCTCAATGCCTCATGCGTCATGCCTCAATGCGTCATGCCTCAATGCCTCATGCGTCATGCCTCAATGCGTCATGCCTCAATGCCTCATGCGTCATGCCTCAATGCGTCATGCCTCATGCGTCATGCCTCAATGCGTCATGCCTCAATGCCTCATGCGTCATGCCTCAATGCGTCATGCGTCATGCCTCATGCGTCATGCCTCAATGCGTCATGCCTCAATGCGTCATGCCTCAATGTGTCATGCCTCAATGCGTCATGCCTCATGCGTCATGCCTCAATGCGTCATGCCTCAATGCCTCATGCGTCATGCCTCATGCGTCATGCCTCAATGCGTCATGCCTCAATGCGTCATGCCTCAATGTGTCATGCCTCAATGCGTCATGCCTCATGCGTCATGCCTCAATGCGTCATGCCTCAATGCCTCATGCGTCATGCCTCAATGCGTCATGCCTCATGCGTCATGCCTCAATGCGTCATGCGTCATGCCTCAATGCGTCATGCCTCAATGCCTCATGCGTCATGCCTCAATGCGTCATGCCTCAATGCCTCATGCGTCATGCCTCATGCGTCATGCCTCAATGCGTCATGCCTCAATGCGTCATGCCTCAATGCGTCATGCCTCATGCGTCATGCCTCAATGCGTCATGCCTCAATGCCTCATGCGTCATGCCTCAATGCGTCATGCCTCAATGCCTCATGCCTCAATGCGTCATGCGTCATGCGTCAATGCGTCAATGCGTCATGCGTCAATGCGTCATGCGTCATGCGTCAATGCGTCAATCCGTCATGCGCTAATGCGTCAATGCGTCATGCGTCAATGCCTCATGCGTCATGCCTCAATGCGTCATGCCTCAATGCTTCATGCCTCATGCGTCATGCCTCAATGCGTCATGCATCAATGCGTCATGCCTCATGCGTCATGCCTCAATGCGTCATGCCTCAATGCGTCATGCCTCATGCGTCATGCCTCAATGCGTCATGCCTCATGCGTCATGCCTCAATGCGTCATGCCTCAATGCGTCATGCCTCATGCGTCATGCCTCAATGCGTCATGCCTCAATGCGTCATGCCTCAATGCCTCATGCGTCATGCCTCAATGCGTCATGCCTCAATGCCTCATGCGTCATGCCTCAATGCGTCATGCCTCATGCGTCATGCCTCAATGCGTCATGCCTCAATGCCTCATGCGTCATGCCTCAATGCGTCATGCCTCAATGCCTCATGCGTCATGCCTCATGCGTCATGCCTCAATGCGTCATGCCTCAATGTGTCATGCCTCAATGCGTCATGCCTCATGCGTCATGCCTCAATGCGTCATGCCTCAATGCCTCATGCGTCATGCCTCAATGCGTCATGCCTCATGCGTCATGCCTCAATGCGTCATGCCTCAATGCCTCATGCGTCATGCCTCAATGCGTCATGCGTCATGCGTCATGCCTCAATGCGTCATGCCTCAATGCGTCATGCCTCAATGCGTCATGCCTCATGCGTCATGCCTCAATGCGTCATGCCTCAATGCCTCATGCGTCATGCCTCATGCGTCATGCCTCAATGCGTCATGCCTCAATGTGTCATGCCTCAATGCGTCATGCCTCATGCGTCATGCCTCAATGCGTCATGCCTCAATGCCTCATGCGTCATGCCTCAATGCGTCATGCCTCATGCGTCATGCCTCAATGCGTCATGCCTCAATGCCTCATGCGTCATGCCTCAATGCGTCATGCCTCAATGCCTCATGCGTCATGCGTCATGCGTCATGCCTCAATGCGTCATGCCTCAATGCGTCATGCCTCAATGCGTCATGCCTCATGCCTCATGCCTCAATGCGTCATGCCTCAATGCCTCATGCGTCATGCCTCAATGCGTCATGCCTCAATGCCTCATGCCTCAATGCGTCATGCGTCATGCGTCAATGCGTCAATGCGTCATGCGTCAATGCGTCATGCGTCATGCGTCATGCGTCAATGTGTCAATCCGTCATGCGTCATGCGTCATGCGTCATGCGTCAATGCGTCAATGCGTCATGCGTCAATGCGTCAATGTGTCAATGTGTCGTGCGTCAATGCGTCAATGCGTCAATGTGTCGTGCGTCAATGCGTCAATGTGTCATGCGTCAATGCGTCAATCCGTCATGCGTCAATGTGTCATGCGTCATGCGTCAATGCGTCAATGCGTCATGCGTCAATGCGTCATGCGTCATGCGTCAATGTGTCAATCCGTCATGCGTCAATGCGTCAATGTGTCATGCGTCAATGTGTCATGCGTCAATGCGTCATGCGTCAATGCGTCATGCGTCAATGTGTCAATCCGTCATGCATCAATGCGTCATGCGTCAATGTGTCATGCGTCAATGTGTCATGCGTCAATGCGTCATGGGTCAATGCGTCATGCGTCAATGTGTCAATCCGTCATGCGTCAATGCGTCATGCGTCAATGCGTCATGCGTCAATGTGTCATGCGTCAATGTGTCATGCGTCAATGCGTCATGCGTCAATCCGTCATGCGTCAATGTGTCATGCGTCAATGTGTCATGCGTCAATCCGTCATGCGTCAATCCGTCATGCGTCAATGCGTCATGCGTCAAGCCTGTCGGTGGAATGTTATTTTCAGGAAGTGGTTTTGAGACCACGCAGGAGGTTCCTCTTGGCCGTGGAACGTCTCATGTTTGCTGCAGGCTCTTTCTCCTGAAATCCTATTCCCCACCCGACCCCACCCGACCCCCCACCCCCGTCCCACTCCGCCTGAGCGACTTTTAAAAACTGGAAATGGAACCCGTGACCTTTTGGAGGGGTGACAGTCACCACCCCACTCAGCCAAACACCACCACGCAGCAGTTTGAACAGGGTGGGTGGGGCGGTGGGGACGCGGGGACGACCAGTGAGACGGACGGTGGGGACACTGGGGCGGGTGGTAGAGACACTGGGATGGCACAGTGCGATGGATTGCTGGGAAAGGGGATGGACGCTGGGGCAGAGGGACAGTGGGGACATTGGGGCGGAGGGACATTGGGGCGGAGGGCCAGTGGGGACATTGGGGCAGAGGGATGACTGGGATGGTCATTGAGAACTGGGACTGTAGGGACACTGGGACAAACACTGGAATTGAAAGTGGGACAGTGGGACGGACGCTGGGAACTGGGGCCACTGGGGTGGACAGTGGGATTTATTGCATTTTGCATTTTAGTTCTATCCGTCTGATAGTAATTCTGTCTAATAATAGTCTCTCTCTCTCTCTCTCTCTCTCTCTTTAAGGTCAAACACATAATCCTTTATTTAGACACAAGGCTTAACAACTGACACACACACACACACACACACACACACACACACACACACACACGTGGAGTCACACTGGGGTGTGTTTGATCCCAGTAAAGACACCGGGCTCATCACTGGTTCAGAACCAGAGGGATCAGTCAAACCTTCGACTTGGTCCATAAGATAGAGTGACCGGGCAGCGTCCTGCCTTCACTGGGGAAAACGTTCATTGCCCTGTTTTTTTCAGAATCAACAATAAAGTTTTGTTCCGTTTGATCCATTTTTATTTTGGTTTGGGTTTGAAACATTGGCAGATACTGGTGTTTCTCACTAACATAGATGGTTCAGTGTTAGTTTGGCCACTTTCTGCAGGCAAAGTGTGTGTATATATACAGTATATGTTTGTGTGTGTGTGTGTGTATATATATATGTATGAGTGTGTGTGTATATATATATATTTATATATGTATGAGTCTGTGTATATATATTTATATGTGTCTGTATATACAGTATATACTGTATATGTATGAGTGTGTGTATAGATATACTATATATATGTATGTGTGTATATACGTATATATGTGTGTGTGTGTGTGTGTATATATATAAAATTAAAGTAGTAGTAAAAAACTTTTGATACTTCAAGTACCTTTAAGAGCAAGTACTTTTACTGAAATAGAAATATCAATCTGAGATAAATAAGTAGATTAAATAAACATAGTTCCATTAGTAATTGGCCGTAATATTTAAAATTCTGAAGTAAAGAGAAAACTATAATAGAGGTAAAAGAAAACCAAAAAAACATATAGAATAATATATATAGAATTTAAATATATCATTTATATAATAAGATTTATTATATTTCTTCACATCGAAATGATGTTTTTATTAAATGACAGAATATTGTTCAAATTCAAAAGATGGCGGTATTGTTTTCCGATGGCAGATTATGAATCAATATACGTATAAATATATAGACAGCCGCCTTGTCCTCCACACGCCCCGCACTATTTTTAAAGCATTGCAGCCGCACTGAGCTTCAGAGGGAGCGCAGCAACCGGAGCCGTCACTGGGGCCCCGGCTGCTTTACGCCGCATGTTAACATCAACACTGTTTCAATGTATAAAGGGCCAAAATAAATGGAAATACTGCAGAATATGTATATATATATATATATATATATATATATATATATATATATATGATATCATATACCTACCTGGTAACTTTATTTGTCATTCAGGTGTGGTAGCCAGCATGTGCATTTTGATATAACAACTATATAAGTTTTGATTATATTCACTGGAGTTCAAGTGAAAAGTGCTGTTTCCAAAATCTACTCAGGAAAAATACAATATTTTTCCGTCGATTTCACACATCATTTTGAATTCAGCTCCAGTGTGTTCATTTTTGTACATTTCAACAGATTCAAAAGGGATGTGCCTTTTGATTTCAGCTTCGGTTTGATGGCTCCTTCGTTGATCAGGTTGGAAGTTTTACCAACAAGGAGCCGTTGTCAGAAACACACACGTGTTGAGTTGACAGTTGGTGAAATGAGATCTTACTTCAATCGTGCTCCTTTTCAACAAGTTCATATCAATGTCTGAGGTCCCCAAAATATGTTTATTTATTTATTTACTGGCTGGAAATAGCGCTCCACCAGATGATGCATTCTAGCCATTCTAGCATGCCCCTAATCAATCCTGTTCCCGGACGCTGTGTTTATGGGCGGCGCCTCCCTCCTGGTTCTGGGGGCCAACGGGGTTGGAGCTTAACGTCCAGGTTCCCTTTTATTTACTCAATGAACTTTCACTGATTTCACCGTATCGATCCGCTGTTTCTAAAAACAACTGAGGCGAATCTTCCCTCATATTAGACCTAAGATCATTATTAGACACTTTATTCACATGCACTTTACTGCACATATCTGTACCTACAAACACCCTCTCCCATAAACATAACTCTATTCCCTTCACTTCTATTTTGTACACCCACTCTGTATCACCTTTTTGAGTCTCATTTTATTTCATTTTATTTATATTATTCCATTCACCCATTACTTAGTGACCGTCTAAAGCTCCGATCGTATTTTGGGAATGACATATGAGTCTGAAACGAAGGAAACAACGATAAAGTTATTTTTATGTCGCTTGGTTTCATTCGTAGTATCACACATGAAAGACAAGCTCATCATGTTTCTTTTCAGCCTCAGCACAAAAGGACGTGAAGTGGGACGACACAGGGCGGCAGCGAACAGCGAAAAATGATTCCTCGTTTAAGCTCAACCGAATCTGAACGGTTGAAATAAAAAAAAAACCTGGGATTCTGTGACACAAAAATAATCTCATCGCAGCTCAGAGCAATACTTATCACCATTCAAATAAACGTAGAATAAAGCAATAAAAGGGAGGCAGGGGTTACATTTGTCAATTGACGATTACAATTGTTTGTGAAAATAAAAGAAAAATAAAAAGAAATGGAATAAAACAACTGTAAAAAACCCGGTTAGTGCTGGGTATCCAGACCCGGAGAGATACTGATGTCAACACATCAGCACCCGTTGATGAAACTTTTCCTTTCTCTTTTTTTTCTTCCAGAAGATTAAAGGTCATGTAAACTAAAGATAAAGTTCCTGGATTTTGAAAAAAATTAAAAAATTAAAAAATTAAAAATAAAAATACAATTAAATAACAACAATTTATGACAAAAAAAATACAATTACACAGAACAATTACACTTTCTAGACAAAGCTCTTGTGTCATTTTAGTGTTAAATCTGACGCGAGTACTCTACTTCCTGTATGTAGTGTATGGATGCATTTCAACGGATCATTTTAATCACAAACATGGTGGAATGTTGACACTCGGCCCTCGGCTCCACACATGTTGACGTGGAGGTGACATTGAAAGTTTGTTTAAAAATAGATTCTGCTTCTCGCTCCTAAAGGCCTCCATGATTTCCAAGTAAACACGGTCTGCGTTGGGTTTACCTCCACTAGAGGGCAGTGCAGATGGACACGGAGAAAGAAAAATACATTTTCATTCTATCTATATACTGTGTATATACTGTGTATATACTGTGTGTATATATATATACATATATATATATAACTATGAATTTTGACACAGAATTCCCTCCGAACTTCCATAACTCTATGATCTCTGCTGCTCAGCCGTGGGCTCCTCCTAGATGCTGCGGTAGGACTGGGGCTGGCCCTGGGACAGGGGGGACTCGGCCTGGGGGAACAGGGCCAGCCGGCTCTTCAGGGGCCGGCGCAGCAGGAAGCGGGTGGAGGTCACCAGGTCCCCGTAGCCCTGCGCGTGGGAGAAGGCGTACGCTGAGCGCCGGGTGCTGATCCGCCGGACCGGAGGGCGGCGGGGAGACGGCGCCGGCAGAGCCTCCCTCCCGACCTTGTGTCTCACCTGGAGAAGGAGGGGGAGAGACAGATGGACAGACAGACAGACAGACAGATAGATAGATAGATAGATAGATAGATAGATAGATAGACAGACAGTTGATAGATGGTCAGACAGACAGACAGATAGATAGATAGATAGACAGACAGTTGATAGATGGTCAGACAGACAGACAGACAGACAGACAGACAGACAGATAGATGGATAGATAGATAGATAGATAGACAGACAGAATGACAAAAAGATAGAAAGACAGGCAGATAGGCAGACAGATAAATAATTGGTTAGATAGATAGAGAGACAGATAGACAGACAGTATGACAGATAGACAGATATGGTAAAATACCATAGGGTTAGGGTTGGGGTGAACCTTTGCCCCGATGGAAGAGTGTCAGTGACATTGGACCATTAGCGACACGTGGCGCACCCCTAAAGGCAGCCATAGGAACTGCACCGATGTCTCCAAACGTGGCGCTCCTCTGCCACGATGGCTTCTTCCCCCCGTTCCCACATGCCGAGGTGACCACACCCTGCGTAGCCTGGCTGCTTCTGTCTCTCGTCTCCCACAACCTGCCGCTCGTGGTTGTACTTGCATATCCAACTCTGATTGGCCAGTTCCTGGCGGGACCGCACGCCGCTCCCAACCGCGGCTCGTTTGGATATACGTACTATCACTTATTTATGACAAAGTATGTTCCTGATAAAGAGTTAAGAAGTAGACCACACAGAAGCCAGATATCCATTGGTTTCTCATCTAAAACGGTCAGTTTAAAAGTTTAACAACATCCCCCTGTGGCGCACAGGCTTCACCCAACTACCATCATCAATGAAATATAATTTATCGTACCTTGAAACATCTTTTTCTGTCAAACAATTTTTGACGTGAGTATGGCGGCACTGGCGCCTTATGTGAAATAGAAACCAACTATTAAAGTCAGGCACGACTGTCAGTGCAGAGAGGTTTTTGTGTTTCCACTTTCTTACTTTATCGTTGATGGTGGGCCGCAGCTGGGTGAGCAGGAAGCGGAAGGTGACCACAGGCAGAGCGCAGAGGAGGGAGGTGAGCAGGATGGTGAGCCAGACGTTGGGCTGGTTCAGGGAGTTCCTGGCGGTGCCTGGAACAGCAGCGGGACACCCCTTCAGCTAGAGCGCCGCGGCGATGAAAAAAGTTTGGCTCTTTTTGGAGATTCTGCCCCTCGCGAGTGACCCAGGGAAAAGATTTGTTCGGTTCGATCCGGGTCGCCCTAACGAATCAGAGGGGTCGGCTCGCAACAGACTCTTTCTCCTGAGTGACTCCACACTCCTGAGTCACTTAAAAGTATTGGTTCCCGTTTTACCAAAAAGTACCTCCTCGCTTTTGAGGACTTTTTTCTCGGGGACCGGGAACTATCTACTAGTGGAACCAATTTTGCAACTCAGTTACCTCCTGTGATAAAAAAAAGGCCTAAGTTCCTACACTCCTACCAGGAACAGTGTCTTCCTGGTTCCTGCGGGGGAAAAACCCCTTATCAAGTCGTAAAAAATGTGACTCTCTGATTCCATTATAAGTCTGCTATTTCGATTATTTTCACGTTGATGGGACGATGTTGGGGGTGCAGCGACTCACCGATGAAAGGGAATGAGGAGGTGAAGATGAGGAACATGCCGTTGCTGTACATGGTGAATGTGATGGCAAAGTAAGCGGACAAACTGCCCCACACGAAGAATTGGTTTACAGACGTCCAGTAGTTGGTGTCCAGACACAGCTTCAGGAAACAAAATCAAGCAGACTCATATTTCATATTGGTCACGTAGGTGCGTCTGTATGTGTTGGTTTGAACATGTTGGTTAAGGCCTGGGTGATATATCGTTATGGAGTCGACACGGTGATAATGAGAGCGACCAGGTTGTGGACTGCACCCACTTACCTGTATGTTAACGGCGATGAGCAGGCAGGTCTGTGCCAGCAGGGCGAAGGACTGGTAGTCCACGATGTCGCGGCCGTCGTCGCGCACCGTGTCGTACATGGCGCCCCAAGGAATGAAGAAGAGGATGAGGGAGCTGTAGCAGCTGTGCAGCATGCAGCGGACAAAGGTCTTCTTGTTGAAGTAGAGGTTGAGCTGCCCCGGCGAGTAGAGCTGAGGGTACTCGAAGCTCCAGCGGTCGTTCACATCCTGCACACAGGGAGATTGGAGGGTAAGTAGGTAGGTAGGTATGTAGGACTTAGGTAGGAAGGAAGGAGGTTAGGTGGATAAGTTTGTAGGTATGTAGGTCGGTAGTAAGGTAGGTAAGTAGGTTGGGAGGTAGGTAAGTAGACATGTAGGATTTAGGTAGGAAGGATATAGGGTAAGAATATAAGAATGTAGCTAGGTAAGTAGGTAGGAAGGTAGAGAGGTAGGAAGGTTGGATTTAGGTAGGAAGGAACGTGGGTAGGAAGGAACGCGGTTAACTATGTAGGTATAGTATGTAGATAGGTAGCTAGGAAGGTATGTAGGTAGGTAGGTAGTAAAATAGGCAAGGAGGTAGGTAGTAAGGTAGTTATGTAGGACGGTAGGTAGTCAGGTAGATAGGTAGGTAGGTATGTAGGATTTAGGTCGGAATGAAGGAGGCTAGGTAGATAAGATGGTAGGTATGTAGGACGGTAGGCAGGTAGTAAGGTAGGTAAGTAGGTAGGGAGGTAGATAATAAAGACGGTGAGTAAGTAGGTAGGTCGTAAGGTAGATATGTAGGATGGTAGGTAGGTAGGAAGATAGGTAGGTCAGAAGGAAGGTGTTTAGGTAGGGCTGTAGTAATGTGGACAGGTAGTTATGTATGATTTTGGTAGGAAGGAAGGAGGTTAGGTAGATAACTTGGTAGCTATGTAGGACGCTAGGTAGACAGTCAAGTAGGTAAGTAGGTAGGTAGGTAGTAAGGTATTTAGGTAGGATTTGGGTAGGAAGGAAGGAGGTTAGGTAGATAAGTTGGTAGGCACTTAGGATGGTAGGCAGGTAGTAAGATAGATAGGTAGGTACAGTAGGTAGGATTTAGGTAGGAAGGAAGGAGGTTTAGTAGATTAGATGGGAGGTATGCAGGACAGTAGTAAGATATTGTTGGATGTAGTATGGCGCTTAAAATGGCGCCTGTAAGAAATAATATGGCGCTTGCCTAAAATAGCGCCTCTGGTTGGAAAATGTCCCTTTGTGACCAGTTTTGCGTGCATGCTTTATTGCACGTACACAGTTCTTTGTGATGCCTATAGCCTTTTGTGACGACTTGCTTAGGGGAGACTGTATAACGGTCTTTGTCGTTGTTGTCTTTTGGCTCGTCTCTTCGTCTTTGACATTGCTAATTGACCCTGCTGCAGTGGCGCCAATAAAGGATCCATTTTGCATCGCACCCGTCTCCATCTTATTGAGGAAGCTCCACACATCAACCAACCTGGGAGGGATCCGTTTTCCAGATCCCAACAGTTGTTAGGAAGGTAAGTAGGTAGGTAGGTTGTTTAAATTATTACCTGGTCAAAGAGACTCATGCCCAGCACAGGCAGCGCAGTATAAACCAGGTTGTACAAAGTGATGAACCACTCATCGTACACAGTCTGTAGGAGAGAAGAAGTCGTTGTTACACTTATATTCAAGGTGTTGTTAAAGTACAGCTTCACTGTTTTTCACCAAGCGCTTGGGGCTAGGGCTAAAATGCTGGTTCCTGTCATTCATAGCTGTTCACAACTCACCACACTTTAGAATTTATAATCTAACCATCCACACCTTAAAAAACCTGTTTAATCTCCTCGTCGAAACATAAGTAGCTCACAATATTGTCAGACAGTCTTTATATGTTATACTGGCAGGAAAAAGTGTCGAAAAATGTACATTTGATCAGGTTTTCTTGGTTTTATTATTTAAGCTAAATGGTTAAGAGACTTTTTTTCCTGTGAGGTGTGGGGGTGGTGTGTTTTGAGCAGCCACACCTCTCTTGGGTCTAGGTAATTGAGCCTGGGATCAGGGGTGGCTGTGCATCTGTTGCTTGTAGAGCATTCAACAAGGTAACAGGTAAAACCCTTAGTGTGCCAGCCATGAAGCATTTTTTCCAATTTATAGTGACAATTGGAAAGCCAATTCTATATTAGTTGCTTATAATTATAACAGTCAATAATGGCACTAATATTTAACATCACATTCCCACTCACCTGGGCAGAGAAGCCGCAGAAGAAGGCGTACCAGAAGTGGACGAAGGTGAAGGTGAAGTTCTTGTAGAAGAAGTAGCGCAGGAAGCGGCACATGCGCAGGTAGGACCAGCGTCCGTGCACCAGCAGGAGGCGCTGCAGGAAGCGGAACTGGGCGAAGGAGAAATCGCTGGACAGCACGGCTTGCATGCCCTCCTGCCCGCTGATACCCACACCGATATGAGCGGCTGATTGGTGGAGAAGAAGTGACGGAAAATACAGTAGCTTTATGTAACTGAACAAGGTAAAAATATGGGTACCATGGGTACTAACATTGATGAATGACAATAAAAATAAAAGTAACACTAGTTAATCAAGCAGGTAGTTTGGTAGATAAGTAGCGTGGGTAGGTGGGTAGGTAGGAAGGTAGGAGGGTAAGTAGGTAGGAAGGTAGGAATGTAGGTAGATAGTAGGGTACGGAGGTAGATAGGTAGGTACTAAGGAGGTCGGAAGGTAGGTGGGTAAGTAGGTAGGTAGGTGGGTGGGTAGGTAGGTAGATAGGAGGGTAGGTGGTAAGTAGGTATGTAGGTTGGAGGGTAGATAGATTGTAAGATAGATAGGTTGGAAGGTAGGTAAGTAGGTAGGAGGGTAGGTGGGTAAGTAGATAGGAAGGTAGATAGATAATAAGGTAGGAAAGAGATAGGTGAGTAGGAAGGTAGGTCGGAAGGTAGGTGGGTAGGTAGGTAGTAAGGTAGGTACTAGGTAGGTAGGAAGGTAAGTAGGTAGCTAGGTACTGTAGGTAGGAGGGTAGATGGGTAAGTAGGTAGGAAAGTAGGAGGGTAGATAGATAATAAGAAAGGTAGATAGGTAGGTAGGTAAGAAGGTAGGTAGGTGGATACGGTAGAAAAAAATATAGATATGTAGCTACCTAGGTAGGAATGTAGGATTTAGGTAGGTAGGAAGGAAGGAAGGTAGGTAGGAAAGAAAGTAGGTAGATGGGTAGGTATGTAGGAACAAAGTATGTAGGTAGGTAGGAAGTAGCCTAACAAGGTATAAAGCCCTTTAATGTTGATCAGCATCCCTGTAATTTGACCCTGTCGTAGGGCACCGTGGGTCCTACTTGATGACAATAAAAATACAGTGGTACCTTGAGTTACGAGCGCACTAACATATGAGTTTTCTGAGTTACTTTTATTGATTTGCGAGCAAAAATTTGAGTTAGAAGGAGCGAGCTTCAGGTGCACCGCCGCGGTGGGCGTGGCCAGCGAATGCGGCCGCATCCCGCGTCTCACTCCTTCACTTCACGTGGTGAACTGAGCGTGGAAGCTTCTCTTTTGTCTATTGTGCTCGCGACTTGTGCTTTTTGTGCAGTTATTTTGCCAATTTTCTTTTTCCAACCATGTGTCCAAAAAATAAAGTGCTGAGAAGAAGAAGCGGATGATGTCATTGACTTAAAGCGCAAAATAATAGAAAAACATGAGCGAGGTGTGCGTGTGATGGAATTGGCGAGGCAGTACGAGCGTAGTACTTTTACCATATGTACCATACTGAAGCAGAAGGAGACTATAAAGGGTACTACGCCAGCCAAGGGCGTTAAAGTAATGTCTAAGCTGCGGACCACTGTCCATGAAAAGATGGAGAATCTGTTGTGGGTGTGGTGGACGGAGAAGCAGCTCGCAGGAGATAGCGTGACGGAGGGTTTCATCTGCGAGAAGGCAGAAGAGAAGAGAGATCTACACATTGTCTTTAATTGTGTTTTATTATGTTTTTATACAATATTTGTTATTCATAAATACATTTTTCTTATTTAAAAACACATAACAAAAAAAAATTGGGGTGGTTTTTTGGGGGCTGGAACGGATTAATGGCATTTCAAGTAATTACAATGGGGAAAATTGATTTGCTATATGAGCAGATTGAATTACGAGCTCTGTCACGGAACGAATTAAACTCGCAAGTCAAGGTACCACTAGTATATACCTCAAATTTATGATTTTCATGAATTAATTTATGCGGAAAAAATAGGAATCCTTATGCGGCTTAATCAGCCGATATTGTACAAAAACACATCAAAATAGAACACAAGTTGGAGTTTATATGACTTACAAGACCTAACTCTGCACCTAATTCAGATGACTCAAGGTTCCAAGCACTGCAACAGTTTTTCAACAAAATCCTAAAATACAATGATAGGATTCAGCTACAGTAACCTCAGTAAATAATGCTGTTTTCACTTTTTTGAGTAAACCGCAGCAATCTAAATGCTGAAGGCGGCATTTAGATTGCCCATATTGTCCATATGTAAAACACGGGGGATGGAGGGGTTAGGAAAGACTTTTAAGGTACGTTTATTTTCCCAAACTTGGCAACTGACTACATTTTTGGACCGTCTTTAAGACAATTTGAGTTCTCATCAATCTCTACGTTCAACATTTTGCGCCCTAGTGCTGCGGCTTGTGAAGTGTTCCGTGCCCTGGCTCTTCCTGGGCTCGCAGGCGTCCCACGGGGGTGGAGGTCGACGCAGCTTACCCTTGATCATGCTGACGTCGTTGGCCCCGTCACCGATTGCCAGGGTGACGGCCTGCTTGTACCTCTTGACCAGCTCCACCACCTGGGCCTTCTGCAGGGGGGTGACCCTGCAGCAGATGACCGTCTGACACATGCACGCCGTCCTCAGCAGCTCCATCTGCAGGTCCTTCTCCAGGGCGTAGGCCTGGGGATTGAGGGTGGAGACACGTCGGAGAGGAGTGAGGTGGAAGGGTTTGGGAGGTGAGAGAAGTGAGATAGAGGATGAGGAGCATTATACGCAGCCATACTGCATTTAAATGTGAAAATGTGAAAAAATGTTAAAATTCTAATGTACTGTATATGTCAGTGGATATGGGGCTGGGAGATGAGTGTACTGTATGGCCTCAAGGTGACGAGTCCAATACACAACAAACCACATCCACAACAAGGTGGTCTGGACTCTGGAGCAGTCATAAAATAACACTCGAAAAATATTATTTATTTTAACTCTCATAGAAAGGCCCTAATCAACTGTAACGAGGATTAGTTGAAATTTGTTTGTAGTAGTTCAAGGCTAACTTGAAATTCAACAGAAATAATGATAAGATGTGATTTTATGTGATCCTTGTCGCTCGGCCAGAACTACAATATTTACTTTATATGCTTACTAATTTTGCTTATTGCTTTGTTCTTTTTTTTTCCAATTTATTTAATTTTATTTAAAAAAAAACTTTTTTTTTTTTTTTTTGCTTTCTTTATTGTTGTTGTTGTTGTTAGTGGTGTTGTTGTTACCAGACTGTGCCCGTTGATGACCAGTCCGTATTCTCCGTCCACGCTCTCGTCCTCCAGCGTCTCCATCTTCTGCCTCCAGAACAGTCCGGCTCGCTGCTTCACCACAGTCCCTTCCTCTGAACTGTCTGGAGACATCTTGCTCCTGGCGCTCCTGGACACATTTCACATCTTTATTTTCAGGATTACTTTAAAGAGCTCGTCTTCCTGGGGTCCAAGACAACATTGCACTATGACACAAAATGACATTAATAACTGACATGTCAAACACATGGTACGCACCGGTAGGTAGGTACATGTAACCACCAGTAGATAGGTACATGTAACCACAGGTAGGTAGGCACATGTAACCACCGGTAGGTAGGCACATGTACGCACCGGTAGTTCGGTAGATGTACGCACCGGAAGGTAGGTAGGTACATGTACGCAACGGCAAGAAGGTACATGTACGCACCGGTAGATAGGTGCATGTAACCACCAGTAGGTAGGTACAGTACATGTACGCACCGGTAGGTAGGTACATGTACGCACCGGTAGGTAGGTGCATGTAACCACCGGTAGGTAGGTACATGTACGCACCGGAAGGTAGGTGCATGTAACCACCGGTAGGTAGGTACATGTACGCACCTGTAGGTAGGTACATGTAACCACCGGAAGGTAGGTACAGTACATGTACGCACCGGTAGGTAGGTACATGTACGCGCCGGACGCTAGGTACATGTAACCACCGGTAGGTAGGTACATGTAACCACCGCTAGGTTGGTACATGTACACACCGGTAGGTAGGTACATGTAACCACCGGTAGGTAGGTACATGTACGCACCGGTAGTTAGGTAGATGTACGCACCGGAAGGTAGGTGCATGTAACCACCGGTAGGTAGGTGCATGTAACCACCGGTAGGTAGGTACATGTACGCACCGGAAGGTAGGTGCATGTACGCACCGGTAGGTAGATGCATGTACGCACCGGTAGGTAGGTTCATGTACGCAACGGCAGGTAGGTGCATGTAACCACCGGAAGGTAGGTACAGTACATGTACGCACCGGTAGGTAGGTACATGTACGCGCCGGAAGCTAGGTACATGTAACCACCGGTAGGTTGGTACATGTATGCACCGGTAGTTAGGTATATGTACGCACCGGTAGGTAGGTACATGTACGCACCAGTAGGTACATGTATGCACCGGTATTTACTGTACAGTATGTACCGACATTGCATTTCTCCGGTGCAGTACTTACTGCAGCTCTGCCTTCACTTCCTCTGCTGTGTTGGCTGCAATAATAAATATATCCTTCATCTCCTCTCGCAGCATGTTGCAGGAATAGCCAATGTTCTCTGCAGTTTCTGTATTAATACAAATATATTCAAAATATTAAAAATCTAAAATATAATTTTTTCGATTGGCAGAACGATGAGGGGATTTTTGAACTTAGAATAATAATTACTAGTAAATACAATTATAATCGCATATGGTAAGCACTGTGTGTACTGTGTATATATGGGTGTGGGCCCCACCTTGTTTATCTCCAGTCAGAACCCAGATCTTGATGCCGGCGCGTGCCAGTTGCTCGATGGTCTGAGGAACTCCGTCCTGCAGCTTGTCCTCCACCGCCGTGGCTCCCAGCAGCTACACCACACAGCGCACGGTCATCACAAACAGCAGCGCATGGAGAACGCTCATGTTACTATCTTGGTTAGTGAGGCAAGACTCGCAGACGATTCGCCAGTCTATTAAATGACTCGGGAGTTTGAATCACTCCAGCGAAGCGTGAATCTTCAATTCCAACACTGAACAGGATGGCCACACCAAATTAAAGTTCAAGTCAAATAAAGTGTCGAGGCGTGGGGTAGAATTCATAGTCAATTTGACAGATTTATTCTTTTCATGCCATCAAAATAAATGGTATTTTCACCGGTGGAAGGGGGGAGGTGCGGACACCCATGTTGGACAATGGAGTCTGCTATCTTAAAGGCACTGTAGAGGGCACTTTACACCTTTTTCTCTATGGTAGAGGCACCTAGAAAACACCTTCTCGGCGTTTCTTCGACCCAATGGGCATCGTGGGAGCGGCCGCCATCATGTCAGAGAAGCAGAAGCGCAGCAGGACACTGTGGCATGATGGCTTCCGACGCTGCTGTCACATGGTCAAGTCCCGGGTTTTCCACCCAAAATCAGATCACCCCCGGGCACTTTTAAACTCGCCCTGGGTATCAACCTCACAAGTCCTTCTCCAGCGGCTTATCTCTCGAAGCCACTGAGCCTCACGAAACATGGCCCAAATCTTCTGATGAAAGGAACAAGCACTTGGTTTGAAAGAATCAGGACTTGAACCTGAACCTTGAACACTTTCTCCAGCAAAGGGACACCTACAGGGCCTGGCTACACATGTCCGATTAACTGAACCTGTTATTCATATTCATATTTATTTATGTATTTGTCAACCACACACACACACACACACACACATTTTTTGTCTGGTGCACCCGACCTTGATTGCTCTTTTGTATCAACCCTAGCGGCACCTAGAGGGCACTTCCTCACATTTACTCTAGTGTAGGGCCACATATAGGACGCTTTATGTTCTATTTAGAAAAGAGTCACCCTATAGGGCACTTTAACGTTTTCTCCATCGTAGGGGCACCTGAGAGGGAACTTTGTAATGTGATCGCTATCATAAGGGCACCTTGGAGGGCGTCGTTGAGGCACTCTAGAGGGCACTTTATAACGTTTTCTCTATCGTACGACATCCCAAAATTCTCACGACATCAATTAAAGGTAACGTTTTTTCTGACATTTATTTTAACCTTTTATTTTTAGGCTTATAAGCTGTCGAGCGTGGCGAAATTTGGTTTCAGGCCGACCCAACGACCAGTTCTGACTTGATGAGCTGGTCGGACTGAACGACGGACGAAACGTGCATGCGAGAGCCAGATCGGGGGAGAAGGCGCGTGGTGTGAACAGGGCGTACGAGCCAAACGCAGACGGTAATCCCGTTCAACCAACCATCAGGTCTTTCTCGATCTCTTCGTAGAGCTCGTCCAGCCGCTCTTCTCGTCCGTCCATGGCGATGCTGGCCTCATGGTGGCGCTGTCTCCACTCGTCCATGTAACGCTCGTCCAGGTCTCTGTAGGCCAGAGCCAGCGTCCGCAGCCCGTCGCCAGCGTACTCCTGAGGGAGCCATAGAATCACTTTGTACCAGGGTTTGTTTTAGTTTCATTTTGCCAGTTATTTATTACACAGTTTATTATTATTTAAAAAAAAAATCTCGTTAATTTAACTTCTAGGTTTACTGTGACTTTCCCGTTTTATTATTGTTTACCGTTTACATCTATTATTGTTTTTTTGCCATTTGTTGGGTTTATATTTGATGTTGATCATTGGGTTTTACTGTTCATGACTGTTCATTATCTTTGGGTCCAATTTCTGGTTCATTATGTTGTTAAATAACTGTATTATTTATTGTTCTTGCCCTGTCTGTCTGTCTGTCTGTCTGTCTGTCTGTCCGTCTGTCTATTGTATCTATCCATCCATCTATCTATCTATCATTCCATCTATCCATCCGCCCGTCCGTCCGTCTATCTATCTATCGATCTGTCTGTCTGTTAATAAATTAATCTAAACGTGGTCTTATATCACAAAATGACTTGAGACTTTCCACATGAGTTGTTGTGTTTCTTAATGTCACTGGGATGTGAACTCACGTTGAGGTGTCCGGTGGTGACCTCCATCAGTTTGCTGCAGGAGGGGTGCAGCCGCTCGTAGATGATGGTGTCGGCTCCTTTGCAGAACAGTATCAACTTCCCCTCGGGGCTCCGGACTGGGAACCGCATGATCCATTCATAAGATTAAGGAGAAGATTCTGACGAAAATCCCACATTTTTGATGCAAAACGGTATGAAAACATATTGTGCTTTGAAAAGCCAGAACCTGCCTCTGCATCTAAACCAGTGGGTCCCAAACTGGGGTCTAAGGCTCTGCTTAGCGGCCTGTGAAGGATAAAATAAGATAAGCCCTCATAAGCACCTACATGATTTTCCCAATTAAATACGTAATTCATCATAATTATTGTTATTATGATTGTTGTTGTTGTTGTTGTTCTTCTTCTTATCATTATTATTATTATTATCACTCTAGATATTACTCTAGATATACCCTATATATGTACCAAAATATAGGGTGTAAATACCTATACTAATGACTTATTCTGTGCATAGAACCACACTTTGTATATTCCATATATTTCTATATATTTGGCTGTTATTATTATTTTTCATTATTCATTATTATTATTATTATTATTATTATTATTATTATTATTATTAGCAGTAGTAGTAGTAGTAGTAGTAGTAGTAGTATAATTATTAAATAATTAATAATTGCAACAGTACATTTGTCCTTGGTGTTTCCATATTTGGTCGCACCTATGACGGACATCCTCTTGCGGACGTTGTTGAAGTCGAGCACGGCCAGGAGGTCATAGGTCACCTCGCGGCCCAGCTCCACCAGGTGGATGGACTCGGGCGTCCGGGAGCGGAACACAAAGCCCAGGTTCCGGGCAGCGGTGACCAGCGCCCCCTCGTCCGGGGACTGGGCCTGGTAGTTCAGCTCTCCTAAAACATGGAATATGAAACATATCAAGAAATTATATTAATTTCTATACTAAAGAACCCATGGAACTACGGAAGTAACGAGGTATGGATAATACTGTTGTGAGGAATACTGTGGGTTCTTTTCACCAAGGATAATAAAAAAATAGATTTATAAATAAACAAATAGATAAATTATTATTTTTTGTTTAAAATATGTGAAAAAAAATTAGGTCATGAGAACACAAATCCCTTATTTGTCTAGAAACTTTCATACACAAGTTCAAGTTCAAGTTCAAGAGATTATTTGTCACATACATACACATACAACATGCGCAAAGAAGGTTATCAAATAATAATAATGATAATAATAATAACAATAATAATGGTAATAATAATAATAATAATAATAATAATAATAACTTTTCTTTGATATGATAAAATCAATCGACAATCGATTGATTGGTGGAAACCATAGTTTACAGTAAAATGAGCCCTCTGCTTTTTTTCCTGTTCCTCCTCGGGCATGACAGTGTGTATTATTATTATTATTATTATTATTATTATTATTATTATTATTATTATTATTATTATTAATAGTAATAATATTAATAATAATATTGTGAACATTATTAACATTATTGTTGTTTATATTTTCAATGCAGTAATACAGATCTCACCCTCCTGCTTCTCCTCGGGCATGACGGTGTGACACAGGGCCAGCAGCCTGAAGAAGGCCTGGGCCTCGAAGTCGCCCTCCCTCACCCGCTCCACCAGACTGCGGTCGTGGAAGATGAATTTTGGGTCGGCCAGATGGTTCCAGGAGAAGTCCACCCTCTCTGTTTTCTGCACAGAACACATGGAACATTGGGTGTAGTTAACAAGGGGTTAATTCATTAATATTCATTACTAAAGTCGTTATCTGTGAGATGAGTTTGTTGAAATTAAAATTCCAAAATTTGAGATTTCACTTTTGAATTCCACTCCACCAGATTCCAAAGCAATAATAATAATAATAATAATAATAATTATTATTATTATTATTATTATTATTTTATTATTTTATTATTATTATTATTATTATTATTATTATTATTATTATTATTATTATTATTATTATTATTATTATTATTTTATTTTTTTATTTTTTTATTATTTGTCCACTAGAATTGATATGTAATGCTTGCAAGTATTACATATTTTGTTCTTCATCCAAGAGATGCAAACCTATAGGTAAAGCCAGTTAACTTTTATGTGTGGGCCTAGGGGTCTCTGAAGGAATTGCTGGGGGTCGACATACAATTTATTTTGGTTTGTAATTGCATTTTCAGTATAATATTTTTCTCAACATATAGAAACTCACTATCACTAATGAAGTACATTTTATTTCTGTGTTTCTGTATTTCTGTATGTCAATCAGATACGTTTAGGAACCCCTGCTTTACGCTAACAAGCATGAATGCATCACTGATGGATCGTGTTTTTCCAGTGGTATATGACATCACAATATTTAAGTACAGTACATTGACTTTAGAAGATCTCCAGACCGGATCTCCGGGGCAAGGATTTCCCCCTGACAAGGTCAGATGTTAATCTAGGAATAGGTAAATAATTGTAAACAACAAGTAAAACAAGGTTTTTTTGATTCATTTCTTGCACTGCACTGTGACTTTTATGCATGCTATGTATTCAAATTTTTAACTTTATGCCTTCTACTGTATCTATTCTATTTTTTAACTTTATGCCTTCTATGTATTCTATTTTTTACTTTTATGTGTTCTATTTATTCAATTGTTTTACTTTATGCATTCTATGTCCTTTCATAACGGCTTTCTTTGGCTCTTTGTCTTAATGCTTTTCATGTTCTATGTAAAGCCCTTTGAATTGCCTTGTTGTTGGACTCTCTTGTTGTTGTGCTCTACAAATAAACTTGCCTTGCCTTAGATAAATGAATATATTGTATAGTCTTTTAATACTTGTATTTGGATATAATGCTGAATGGAGGACCTTGACAATGACCAGAGTACTTGTCCTAAGACTATTTTCACTTCTTGTTAAGTATATGAGTACTACTATATCTACTAAATAACTAGTTTATCACTGCTTCCCGGTGTTTTCCACTCACCTCGGTAATTTCAACCCTCTGGCCAGAAAAGTCAAACAGCTCCCCTGGGTGAAAGGAACAAAAGCCACATCTCAACAACTACCAAATACTTACTCATATTTACTTAGACTTAGTAATATCACTACCAGTTGCCATGGTTGCTCACCGTAGGACTTCCCATTGATGGAGCACTTGTTGAAGGTCATGATGTTCTGTGTGAGCGTCCCTGTCTTGTCACTGAAGATGTATTTGATCTGGCCCAGCTCCTCGTTCAGGGTGGTGGTCCTGGCCTGGGCCGGCGTGTCATTTTTGGGGTAGTACATCTTCCGGTCCCAGTCTATGTAGAAGCTGTTTCCGAGGCGGATGATCTCCACACTGCCAGAAAACCAAAAAACATGCATGGGAAGACAGACGGGCACAAAAATGCAAATAAATATGTGACGATAAACAGATGTACAGACATACAGTGTATGTATTTGACAGGCAGGCATCTCTGTGTGTTGATCTGAAATGTAGTTAAAGGCTGGTCGGAGGTTAGGTAGGTAGGTAGGTAGGTACCGTGTTAGGTAGGCACCTTGGTAAGTAGGTAGGTAGATAGCTGGGTAGGAAGGCAGCGGGGTAGGGAGGGAGGTAGGTGGGTAGGTAGCTAGGTAGGTAGGTGGCTGGTACAATGTTAGGTAGGCACCTTGGTATTTAGGTAGGCAGATAGCTGGGTAGGAAGGCAGCGGGGTAGGGAGGGAGGTACAATGTTAGGTAACTACCTTGGTAAGTAAGTAGGTAGGTAAGTAGGTAGGTAGGGTTAGCGTACAGGTAGGTAGGTACCATATTACGTAGGTGCCATGGTAAGTAGGTAGGTAAGTAGGTAGGTAGGTAGGGTTAGGGTACAGGTAGGTAGGTAGGTACCATGTTAAGTAGGTGCCTTGGTAAGTAGGTAGGTAGGTAAGTAGGTAGGTAGAGTTAGGGTACTGGCAGGTAGATACCATGTTAAGTAGGTGCCTTGGTAAGTAGGTAGGTAGGTAAGTAGGGAGGTAGGGTTAGGGTACAGGTAGGTAGATACCATGTTAAGTAGGTGCCTTGGTAAGTGGGTAGGTAGGTAAGTAGGTAGGTAGGTAGGTACCGTGTTAGGTAGGTGCCTTGGTAAGTAGGTAGGTAGGTAAGTAGGTAGGTAGGGTTAGGGTACAGGTAGGTAGGTACCATGTTAAGTAGGTGCCTTGGTAAGTAGGTAGGTAGGTATGAAGATAACTGGGTGGGGAGGTAGGTGGGTAGAGGAGGAGGTAGGTGAGTAGATCTCTATCAAAACTTGAATCCCTTGGAAGAGCGGTGGTGGTGCGTTTCCCACCTGACGTAGAGGGAGATGGGCACCACGGTGTTGAGGATGATGACGTAGGACCAGAAGGTAAGGAAGGCGGAGAAGGCGGCGTTGACCCCCGGTGGTCGAGGGAGGAAGGCGGTGAACACGGAGCCCTCCATCACCTCCCACACGCCGTTACCCACCGCCAGGATGGAGCACATGCAGCCCAGGAAGCCGAAGATCTGACGGGGCAACCACCAACATACAGGCAGCAGTTAAATCAAATATTATCATTTATTACACTTAGTATAATACATAATATAATAACATAATAATATGTATATAATTTCACATACACAATTATATGGGCGGTAGGTAGAGATAGATAGGAGATTTACATGCGAGTCACGCATTCACAACTCAGAGCCGACTCTTCTGTCTCTCATTCACCCAAAGTTACACCGACTGAATCAATCGAAAGACAGAGGTGGAAAATTGAACGAACGGTTTGACTGAACCAGTCGTCTGGAGTGGAGTCTCCAAGAAGAGTCAAACTTTTCCTCACTAGAGCGTGCGCGCGTCAGACTCACACAAAGCACGAGCACGTTCATGAGGTGGTCGATGCTTGTCCGCTTGAACGTCGTCTTCCCACAGTTCTGCATCAGCTTGGTGTCCGGACCTGGAAGCCGGACGCGTCTCAGATTTTACTGGAAAATGATCTTTATTCATACTCTGTCGTTTGGGTTTGATGCCTGTGCGGCAGGTACAGAGGTGTACATGTGGATGGTGGATGCAGGTAGAGGTGGAGGGAGCGCAGCAAGGCAGCAAGCTAAGCAGGAAGCAGAGGGGGAAGCAAAGAGGGAAGCAAAGGGGAAGGAAAGGGGGAAGCAAAGGGGAAGGAAAGGGGGAAGGGAAGGGGAAGGAAAGGGGGAAGGGAAGCGGGAAGCAAAAGGGGAAGCAAAGAGAACGAGAGACTGGCTGCATTAATGGCCTACCCAAAAGGGCGTGGAAGCGCGTGGCGCCGTCCAGTTGTTTGACAGAGCGATCTCCCAAAGCTACGCATCGTCATTTACAGTTTTGTAAAAATTCAAATCTGTACTAATTTCTTTCTTTATTTTAAATATTTTTGAGGTACCAACACTCACACTAAATTATAAACTATGCAAAGAGTTCAAAGAGTTTCCATAAAAGTAAAACAAAAGTTAACAACCCTAGTAACGTGTTGCTTTCTAAATGAATTTTGAATCAATAACGTAACTAAATAAATTGTTAAAGCAGCAATGAGTAACTAACTAATTACTCAGTAGTAGTAGTAGTAGTAGCAGGAGTAGTGGTAGAAGCTGAGTATTTTACCTCCAAATATGACCAGGCCAAAGCACTGGCGTTCCTCGGTGTGCAGCCTCTGATCAGTAGTAGTAGTAGTGGTAGTAGTAGTAGCAGTAGTATTTGTAGTAGTAGTAGCAATAGAAGTAGTAGCAGAAGTAGTAGTAGGAGTAGTAGTAGTAGTAGTAGAAGTAGTAGTAGTAGCAATAGTAATAGTAGTAGAAGTAGTGGTAGTAGTAGTAGTATTGGTTGTAGTAGTAGGAGCAATAGTAATAGTAGTAGAAGTAGTATTGGTTGTAGTAGTAGGAGCAATAGTAATAGTAGTAGAAGTAGTGGTAGTAGTATTAGTTTACATTACATTACATTGATCAGACGCTTTCATCCAAAGCCACTTACAATTATTCAAACAGCGACGGACGCAGCCATCAGGAGCAATGAGGGGTTAAGTGTCTTGCTCAAGGACACTACAGCATGCTAGCAGGAGGAGCCTGGGATCCAACCAGCAACCTTTAGATCACTAGACCACCAGCTCTACCTCCTGAGCTACCATCCCCATCCATAGTTGTAGTAGAAGTAGCAATAGCAATAGTAGTAGTAGTAATGGCAGTAGTTGTAGTAGTAGGAGTAGCAGTAGTATTGTTGAGTGTTTTACCTCCAAATATGACAAGGCCAAAGCACCAGTCGGTGTTCCTCAGCGTGCAGCCTCGCAGCAGGACCTTGTCGTTGTCCAGAGCGAAGGTTTGTCCGTTCACACTCAGAGTTCCCTTGAATTTGTCCAGACGGTTGTTAGGAGGCTCACACCGCACCTCCCCTACAACCCAGGGACATGGTTATTATCACCTACCTACTGTAGCTACCTACCTACCTAGGTACACTCCTACCTCACTATTTACCTACCTACCTAGGTACACTCCAACCTACCTAGGTACATCCTACCTAACTATCTACCTACCTACCTACCTACCTACCTAGGTACACTCCTACCTACCTCACTATCTACCTACCTACCTAGGTACACTCCTACTTACCTAGGTACACTCCTACCTAACTATCTACCTACCTACCTACCTACCTATCTACCTACCTGGGTAGACTCCTGCTTAACTATCTACCTATCTACCTACCTAGGTACACTCCTACCTAACTATCTACCTATCTACCTACCTACCAAATTATCTACCTATAGTACCTAGGTACACTCCTACCTACCTACCAACCAACCTACCTACCTACTTAACTATCTACCCACATACCTAATTACCTTCCTACCTACCTTCCTAATAACCTTTTTCATCTACCTACGTACCTACCTACCTGCCAACGTACCTACCTACCTACCTACCTGCCTATGTATGTACGTACGTACCTACCTACCTTCCTGCCTACGTACGTACGTACCTACCTACCTACGTACCTACCTACCTACTTAGTACCTACCTACCTACCTACCTACCTACCTACCTACCTACCTACCTACCTACCTACCCACCCACATTGCGAAACTCCTAGGAGTTCCGCAAACAACTCAGCTGACGGCAATGACTCCTGAACCAGGAACCAGGACAACGAGTCCTGAGCTCTCGTTCGGAGTTGGGAGTCACACACGCTCCCCAAGATCAAATCATAAAACAATATTTATTTTGCGGGGGGGGGCGGGTCCCAAAAGAAATGTCGGCCTGGTGTAATCGATCCCTTTAATCCCAGGTTAGAGCCCTCTCACCGTTGAAGCGAGCCAGGGCCTGGATGGTGTCGGCCATCTCCCCCGTTACCGTCAGAGCCTGCTTCACCTTCAGGTTGGTCTCACTGGAACCACAAGCATGGAACTGAAGAGAAATGCTGCGTAGGGTGCGATAATCCACATTCACATCTCTCTGTATAGTTTAACTTTTTATTCTCTAATTAAGGATAAAAACAATACCTCAGTCAGAATATGAGTTAAATCTATTCCATAGGTTTTGCATGTTGAAGAAATGCTACTTGTTGTCCATCAAAGTTAAAGAAAAGAAAGTCAACAAAAAATATATATACAGTATACAGTATGTTGTATATTAGTGTATATGAGGTAGTATGTATGTATATATTAGCTAGTTAGTTCTAGTGGTTCCTTGTTCACCGTACCAATATCCAATAATTCGACTGCATACTCCTGCATAGGCCTGAAATGCCAGTGGGGAACACTGGCATTTCAGGACTGCAGCAGAGTGGTAAGTTTCTCAGTAGTACAGCATTCAGGGAGGTTTTGCACGTCATCTGATCAAATGGAACTCGTGTAAATTCATCACATACCCATCTAACTCCGCTGTTTCGATGTACACCAGATTCAGAGGCTCACTGCTGGACAGCAGGAGAAGATCAGCCTGAGATACAAGCAATGCCATCATGAGTGTTAAACACATGGTGATCTTGTGATGACACGTTAGCATAAGGGCTTTGGAGGTCAGGGACTCAGTTGGACTACGATGAAATCCATAAAACCGCACTGGCTATAAATAAAAGTTAAACAGACTTAATCTCTCTACACGTTTAAGGAATGCACAGCTTTTCGACAGCTTTGTTATCTAGTTACTTACTGACCGTGACAAATTGATTATTTTGCAGTTTGATGATGTCGCCGACTTGAACATTCATCCATTTTTCGCTCCTCAGCCTTATGGACGAGAAATACATTTCAATACCACAAAATGCACGCAAACACAGCATGACAAAGCACAATGAAACATTCAAAAATGAACCAAAAAATACAACATTCAGTCAAAACTGCTTCATTTGCTTGTGTTTTGTCTATTTGCATGTGTTTTCTTAAGCTGCAGTGCGTTGAGCTCTCAGGGCCACCGTAATATATCATTTTATTTTGCAATACATGAGAGGATGACTCATTTTTGACATGTGCATGTGTCACCCCTTTATATCAGTGTTATTTGTAATTAGATGCTGAAAGTATTGTGATAACAATTTTTAATTGACACATTAACTGAAAAACATATACAGTACGTCAATGTTCCATACATGAAAAATATACATTTACACTGTATGAGGGTTATCTGCTGCCACTGTATATTCGTAAATCCTACTGGAACCTTTCCGACAACGTCTAGTGGAAATCTGACCAACTATTGTGCGATTTGTTTGTCTGTAGATGTAATATATTACACAGGATTTTAGATCATAAAGTACATCTTTACAGTTCATCTAAACAGGGACTCACTCTCCATCGATAAGGACGTCCACCTGCCGGTTATTCACCTGCTTGTCACTTTTGTGCCTGTTCTGCGGTTTGGACAGGTCCGAAGGGGAGAGGGCGAAAAACAACAACAATATACACATAAAATAAACAAACGAAAGAAACTACAAAAAACAAAACAAATGTATTAACAACTTGTATTGACAGTTGTTTGATGTCACAAGGTAGTTCTTTGAGGTCAAACCAGTCATTTCAAGTAAATAAATAAATCTAGATCATCACAGACAGACAGACGGATGGACGGACAGACAGACAGACAGACAGACAGACAGACAGACAGTTTTTCTCACTATGTCGTCGCTGCCGTCCTTGGCTGCAGTGATGCAGAGCACCAGGAGCAGAGGAACCACGGTGGTGAACCAGGACAGGGAGGAGATCTCTGGGATTAACTGGGATGAACATAAAATCCCAGTTTAGATTGAAAATGACATTTTTAGAACCACTTTGATCACAGTTAACTAGTACTTACAGAATAAGATCATTTATATCATATATTTACATTATTAGATTCAAATGAAGTATATTATTGCTGCAATATGTAATGTCTTGATTCATTTCATAAAATAAAGAGACAGTAATCACATCAATACTGTATATAATATCATATATATCATATTATGTTACAATTCATTGAGACAAATAGGGAAGGATGAGGGGAGGAGATGGAGGGAGGAGGCGATGTTCACCTGGAGGATGAGCAGGAATAAGAAGTAGGCGTTGGCCAGCCTCTGGAACTGCTCAAACAGGTTGAGCGGCAGGAAAGTGAAGATGTTGTACTTGGACGTTTTGATGGCGTTGTTCTGAGACACAAGGGAACAAACACATTAGTAAGAATAAGGTGACACGCACAATAAACTGTAGTACACATTATAATCACAACCATTCATATTAAATTCATGCATTTAGTCACTGGATTGCGTCCCTTGTGGAGCGTGTGTTGTCAGACAACTTGACGGCGCCACGTACTCCCTTATTTGGACGGCCTATCACGGCAGCCAGTCCCTCCTGCTCTACCTGCTTTGCTTGCTGTGTTGCTGCGCTCCCTCCACCTCCCCTGACTCCACCTGTATTTCCTTTTTTTGTTCAAATATATTTTTCTGACTACTGTTACGATAGATGTGTACATATGTGTTATTTCTTATCTCATTACGATTCATATATCTTTCTTAACTCTGCTGTTTGTGCTGCTGTAACGGCGGAATTTCCATTCCCCGGATTAATAGTCTTTTCTATTATATTTAGTCTTATCTCAACTCATCTAATCATCACCAATCTTGTGCATGTTTTGGTGTTGTTGTTTTGGCCTTGGAATTTGAATTACTGTAGCACATTCTGTGGTTTACATCAAATTGCTTTACCAGCATTTCCATTCCTCCACATATATAAACATGTTGAGGAGGGTTGGTTTGCGTTCGTCTCACTCACCGCATACTGATAGGAGAGGTTCAAAGGTCTGTTATTAGCATGCAGGTACCTCTCCTCCTCTAAGAAAGGAAATCAGATTATTATTATTATTATTATTATTATTATTATTATATTTATTATCAATAAAAATAATAATAATAATTTATCATCGTCTTTGTAACTAAGGGAATGAGTGAGCCACAAGGAATTACTCATAATACACAATCACTACTACGATAAACACCAGGAACCCCTCCTGCAACTACTGTTAATACTACTGCATTTGTTATTATTATTATTATTATTATTATTATTATTATTAATAATAATAATAATAATAATAATAATAATAATAATAATAATAATAATATTAATAATAATAAAAATAATTACATAATATTGACACATATAACAGCATGCAAAATAACATATATCTGATCTACTTTGTGGTTTTACAATTTTACCTTTTAGTTTCTTTTTTCCGCACAGTGAAGCAAAACAAGACAATAACGATCCCATCTTCAGCTCGGTTCTTCCATATCACACCTATGGAAAGAGAGAGAGAGAGAGTGAGATCATCAAGCTGCAGCCATGGCCATTCCTCATGTGAGACACAAACAAAAGCCAGATGAGTTAAAAAAAACAGTGTAATAAAGATCCAAAGAGGAAGAGATGATGCCGTCACACCGTGAAAGGGGAAATTGGGTAATGTGGCCGACAGAAGTGTTTCATGTACTAAACCTCAGCTAAAGGTGTGTAAATCTGATCTGTACGTGGGTAAGTCAGAGTAGGTTTGTTAGGGTTAGGTCATTCATACTTACTGCTATTCAAATTTTTAAATGTTAAGTCATTTGAAACATGATGTGAAATGCTCTTCACATACTTACATACAAGTACAAGTTTGTACTTTGTTTAATGGCTCCACGTGCTCCTTACCGTATAGGGATGTTATCAACTTGAATTTTACATTTTTCATTGTATAAGAGTCACTGCATGTTTTCATAAAAACTATGATTTATCTTGCTATGAACCAATAAAGTAAATGTAACTATCCTACCCTGACCAAACGTACCCTAACCAAACCCAACCTAACAGAGCTAAACCTGACCCAACTTTAATCTAACCTAACCCGAACATAACCTAACCTGGTCTAACCTAACCTACCAAAGCTAGCTAGGCCTCGCATAACACAACCTCATTTTAACATAACTTTCCTTTACTTAACACAACACAACACAACGCAACACAACGTAACGTAACGCAACGCAACGCAACACAACACAACACAACGCAACGCAACGCAAGACAAGAGAAGATAAGACAAGACAAGACAAGACAAGACAAGACAACACAACACAACACATTGTAACGCAACGCAACACAACGCAACGCAACGCAACGCAACGCAATGCAACGCAACGCAACGCAAGACAAGACAAGACAAGACAAGGTAACGTAACACAACACAACGTAACGTAACGTAACACAACGTAACATAACACAACACAACGTAACGTAACACAACGTAACGTAACGTAACACAACGTAACGTAACGTAACACAACGTAACGTAACGTAACACAACGTAACGTAACACAACGTAACGTAACACAACGTAACGTAACACAACGTAACGTAACACAACGTAACGTAACACAACGTAACGTAACACAACGTAACGTAACACAACACAACGTAACGTAACGTAACGTAACGTAACGCAACACAACGCAACGTAACGTAACGTAACGCAACGTAACAACACAAAACAACACAACATAACATAACATAACATGACATGGCACGACGTAACACAACACAACACAACGTAACGTAACGTAACGTAACGTAACACAACACAACACAACGTAACGTAACGTAACACAACGTAACGTAACACAACACAACGCAACGTAACGTAACATAACGCAACGCAACGTAACACAACACAAAACAACACAACATAACATAACATGACATGGCGCGACGCAACACAACACAACACAACACAACACAACACAACACAACTCAACATAACACAACATAACATAACATGACATGACATGACGCGGCGCAACACAACACAACACAACACAACTCAACTCAACATAACATAACATGACATGATGCGACACAACACAACTCAACATAACATAACATGACATGACATGACGCGGTGCAACACAACACAACTCAACTCAACATAACATAACATGACATGATGCGACACAACACAACTCAACATAACATAACATGACGCGACGCAACAAAACGCAACGTAACGTAACATAACATAAAAATCCATTTAACTTATCTTCCCTCAACCTAACTCAACAGAACTCAACATAACATAACAAAACAAAACAAAACATACCAACTTGACATAACATAACACAACACAACACAACGCAACGTAACATAACATAACATAACATAACATAACATAACATAACATAACATAACATAACATAACATAACATAACATAACATGACATGACATGACATAACATGACATAACATAACATGACATAACAACGTGACATAACGTGACATAACGTAACGTAACGTAAAATAACATAACATAACATAACATAACATAACATGACATGACATGACATGACATAACATGACATAACATAACATAACATAACATGACATGACATGACATGACATGACATGACATGACATAACATGACATAACATAACATGACATAACAACGTGACATAACGTGACATAACGTAACATAACGTAACGTAATGTGACGTAACTTGACTTGACTTGACTCTCACCCTAAAATTCAGAATCCCAAGTGAAATACTGATAGAAAAATTGGGAGGTTGTGTGTTGTCTCTCTACTACTAAACAGCGATCTTATATATTTACATTTAAATTCAGACTTTTTCTGGTCTCCATATTTCAGCCCTTTTGAAAACCATGTTCCGTAACCTGCATCACAACGCAGCTCCAAACAAAAGCGCGGTGTCTTCATTAGATTGCTTATCAGGACGTCGGGCCGCTCCCTCGTCAACCTTTTGTACCAGCGCAGAGCTCTGTGTTGACAACCCGTAAGCAGTGGGATGTGACCCTGGACGTTAGACCAGGCTCCATCCTAAACCTAATCTCCATGAAGTCACAAAGCCAAGCTCATATACGCTGCTGCGGCTCCTTATCCTGCTTTCAGTTGAAGGCAGCATCTAAACGACATGGACAGCCACTTCCACCCAGCCAGCGCATTTGAACTTAACTAATCCCGTGCACAAGATCGCTGTTTGTATATTCTGTCATTGTTTTTGTATATTTGCCTATTTTCGTTGTATTTGATTTGGCTATTTTTGTTTAAATATAATTTATATTTTTATTTGACTCAAATTTGTCTCCTTTTTAAAAACTTGGCTATTTTCTTCAGAATGTTACGCTATATTTGACGCTCATTGTCTCAACAACAAATGCATAACATACATAAAAATCTTTGATAAATGGAAATATTTTGGTAATAAGATATAAATGTAAATATATTTTCCTTTGCCATCTAAACATAGAATTCAGAGCACGCAACTTTAATACATGTATGTCAATCAAAGAAACATTTCCGCGTTAGTGAATTGGCTAATAGATAGATTGTTAGATTGATAATATGATTATAAGAACAGAAAGTGAAAAAATAACCATAAACATTAAACCTCTGAGTCAACAATTTACATTCTGAGAAAAATAGGAAACAAGGGGATATAATTATTATAAAATTATGTGAAATAATTGGATAATAATAACAATTCCATAGAATAAATATCTTGAATAATTATGATTTAAAAAAATGGTTGTTTAGAACAGAAGACTTAGCAGTAGCAACAGAGATTTGCTTTATTCTATTTTATCCAGTTTTATTCTGAAAACATTAAATAATATTGTTTGGATTAATTAAGAAATTACAATTGATTCAGGTGTCCAATTTTACAATATATTAAAAGCATGTAGGGGGCCGCATCAAAATCTGTGGTGGGCCAGATGTGGCCCCCTGGGCCTGCAGTTTGAAACCCCTGCTTTACGGCAATGTTTAATGGTGACTTTAGTCGTGTGAATTCGTTCTCATCTTACCCTTAATTTAGATCGTGAATTTATTCAAATCTGTTTCCCAAACATGAGCCACCTGGAAAAACATCAGTGGCAGATATGAGTTCAAATCATAGGTTTAAGTCACAATTTAGCAACAATAAAGAAAAAAGATTGATATCAAACGTCATCAGTAACTTTAGTTGTGTGACTTAATTCCATACACGTATTTGATGGCATCGAACCTATATTTAACAAGAATAATATTCTTGTTTAATATAATATATAACATATAATATATATAATATAATTTCTTGCTAAAAGAATATGTGAGAATATATTATATTCTCATGTATTCTTTTGCCGTATTACTAATAAAAAAAGGCGGCTCTGAAATGTCAGTTATTACAGCAGTTGTGTGTAAACCCTTACTGTGCACAGAACCAGGCAATGCGGCAGGTTTCCCCGATGGCTCTTCTGAGGTTTTTACTCCCGTGGCACCCTCGCTACGACTCCTAGATCTGGGTGTAAGAGTCAGCCAGGTCATGGAGCCATCAACGGAGGCCTCCGTATTGTCGGATCACACAAATAAAAGACCACGCCGAGAGGGTTTAGCGAGCCGCGCAGATCAGTCGGTACCTTTTCCAACGTCCGACCCGACGCCGCCCACGGGTCGGTCTGTAGCTCGTCAATAGACGGTTGGTGTCCGAGAAACCGCACAACCGAAACAAAAGCAGCCCGAATAACGTGAAGCGTACTGTACCTCCAGAGCAATCGTGATTTCCGGAGTCCCCCGGGTCCAAATTAGTGGGCGATATGCGAAATGTGAAAACGGGAAAATAACCGAAGTGGATGGGACGTGGCTGCGGCCACCTGCTATTTCCTTTCTGTCTGCAGCCTTCCTCCTCGGGTGAAGTCAATCCAGGCTGGAGCTGCACGTCCTTCCGGGTCCTTCCACCGGGCGGACGACAGCGGCCGGCCCCCGGCCGAGGGCCCCCCTCCTTAGTTCTTAGGGACCACACCCACCCACCCCTGCCCGCCCCCCTTCCCTCCGGATGGGCGATGGACAGGTGGGATGGAGGTTTCGAGTCAATGTAGTTGTAGGTGTCTGTTTCTTTTTTCGGGCTTGTGCAGGAAGAGCGGGAACGCCCCCGCCCCTTCTCTCTTTGGTCGACTGCCTGCCCAGGGCTTGAGCAAACACAGCAGCAGCAGTGATCTTTGGACCTCGCCGGTTGAGACGGGGCAGTAAAAGAAGGGAAGGGCCAAAAAGGGGGGTGGGGGGGGGGGTTAAGTTTTCAGTTTTGTTTAAAGGTTAAATGTTCTCCTTGCTGGGTCGTGATGATATGAACTTGTTTTACTTTGTCTGTATTTTCTTTTCAACATCTGTGGCTGTAATGAAGAATGCATTTCCCATCGAGGGATTAATAAAGTACAACCTAACCCCTCGTTTTGTGTGAACTAGCTTAGCCTACCCTAACCCTAACCTAAAATAACCTGATCTCATCTAACCTATCCCAACCCATTTTAACCTAACTCTAACCCAATGCAATCAAAACTAACATAACCTAACCTATACCAACCAGAAGAAATGGATCCGAACATGACTTTGACCTGAAAGAACCAAACCTAACCAGGCCTAACCCAACCCTATCCTAATCTAACCCTACCCTAACCCTAACCCTATCCTAATCCAACCCTATCCTAATCCAACCCTATCCTAATCTAACCCTATCCTAATCTAACCCTATCCTAACCCTAACCCTATCCTAATCTAACCCTATCCTAATCTAACCCTATCCTAACCCTAACCCTATCCTAATCCAACCCTATCCTAATCTAACCCTATCCTAACCCTAACCCTATCCTAATCTAACCCTATCCTAATCCAACCGTATCCTAATCATACCCTATCCTAATCTAACCCTATCCTAATCCAACCCTATCCTAACCCTAACCCTATCCTAATCTAACCCTATCCTAATCTAACCCTATCCTAACCCAACCCTATCCTAACCCTAACCCTATCCTAATCTAACCCTATCCTAATCTAACCCTATCCTAACCCTAACCCTATCCTAATCTAACCCTATCCTAATCCAACCGTATCCTAATCATACCCTATCCTAATCTAACCCTATCCTAATCCAACCCTATCCTAACCCTAACCCTATCCTAATCTAACCCTATCCTAATCTAACCCTATCCTAACCCAACCCTATCCTAACCCTAACCCTATCCTAACCCTAACCCTATCCTAATCCAACCCTATCCTAATCCAACCCTATCCTAATCTAACCCTATCCTAATCTAACCCTATCCTAACCCTAACCCTATCCTAATCTAACCCTATCCTAATCTAACCCTATCCTAACCCTAACCCTATCCTAATCCAACCCTATCCTAATCTAACCCTATCCTAACCCTAACCCTATCCTAATCTAACCCTATCCTAATCCAACCGTATCCTAATCATACCCTATCCTAATCTAACCCTATCCTAATCCAACCCTATCCTAACCCTAACCCTATCCTAATCTAACCCTATCCTAATCTAACCCTATCCTAACCCAACCCTATCCTAACCCTAACCCTATCCTAATCTAACCCTATCCTAATCTAACCCTATCCTAACCCTAACCCTATCCTAATCTAACCCTATCCTAATCCAACCGTATCCTAATCATACCCTATCCTAATCTAACCCTATCCTAATCCAACCCTATCCTAACCCTAACCCTATCCTAATCTAACCCTATCCTAATCTGACCCTATCCTAACCCAACCCTATCCTAACCCTAACCCTATCCTAATCTAACCCTATCCTAATCTAACCCTATCCTAACCCTAACCCTATCCTAATCTTACCCTATCCTAATCTAACCGTATCCTAATCTAACCCTATCCTAATCTAACCCTATCCTAATCTAACCCTTACCCTAACCCTAACCCTATCCTAATCCAACCCTCATCAAATCCTATCCCACCCTAGCCCAAACCAGCCCTAATCCAAGTTTCCTCTCCTTGGTTTAAGGGGTCCCTTCAGTGATGGTGGAAGACTTCTCAGAATGAATCTTAATTATCAATATAATAAAATGTTTTTCTGCGTCTGTCTATGATCTGTCATCATGCTGCGGGCGCGGCATTGAGGACTCGTTCAGAACGCCCACCTCATGAATATTCATACAGTATTTATTAATTATTCTGTGCTATTCTATTCTCTCATTTCTTGTTCCTCGTTTCCATTATCCGCTCTCTCCATCAGGATTTTCAACATTTTTGCAGAGAGTAGATTTGGATTTATGGAAAATTACATTTTCTGTCTTTAATAACAGTTGTGTTATGAAATCCACAACTATTAATTTTAAATAGAACACACGGTCTGTGACATTTCCTGGTTTTCTGGAAGTCCTGGAATAATGTCTCATTTTCTAAAATGTTTTATGTTAGTGGTTAGAATCCTTCGTAAATTCTATTATTTTGTTAATTTTAGCATCATCTCTCAGTGGTTAGAATCCTCCAGATATTCGATTATTTTGTTGATTTTTGCATCATCTTCCAGTGGCTAGAATGGTTAATCAATTCTATTATTTTGTTGATTTTAGAGTCATCTCTCAGTGGTTAGAATCCTTCATAAATTATATTATTTTGTTGATTTTAGTGTCATCCCTCAGTGGTTAGAATCCTTCATAAATTATATTATTTTGTTGATTTAAGTGTCATCTCTCAGTGGTTAGAATCCTTCATAAATTATATTAACTTGTTGATTTTAGTGTCATCCCTCAGTGGTTAGAATCCTTCATAAATTATATTATTTTGTTGATTTAAGTGTCATCTCTCAGTGGTTAGAATCCTTCATAAATTTTATTAATTTGTTGATTTTAGCATCATCTCGTAGTGGTTAGAATCCTTAATAAATTATATTACTTTGTTGATTTGAGAGTAATCTATCAGTGGTTAGAATCCTTCTGAATTATATTATTTTGTTGATTTAAGTGTCATCTCTCAGTGGTTAGAATCCTTCATAAATTATATTAATTTGTTGATTTTAGTGTCATCTCTCAGTGGTTATAATCCTTCATAAATTATATTATTTTGTTGATTTAAGTGTCATCTCTCAGTGGTTAGAATCCTTCATAAATTATATTAACTTGTTGATTTTAGGGTCATCCCTCAGTGGTTAGAATCCTTCATAAATTATATTATTTTGTTGATTTAAGTGTCATCTCTCAGTGGTTAGAATCCTTCATAAATTTTATTAATTTGATTTTAGCATCATCTCATAGTGGTTAGAATCCTTAATAAATTACATTACTTTGCTGATTTTAGAGTCATCTCGCAGTGGTTAGAATCCTTCATAAATTATATTATTTTGTTGATTTAAGTGTCATCTCTCAGTGGTTAGAATCCTTCATAAATTTTATTAATTTGTTGATTTTAGCATCATCTCGTAGTGGTTAGAATCCTTAATAAATTATATTACTTTGTTGATTTGAGAGTAATCTATCAGTGGTTAGAATCCTTCTGAATTATATTATTTTGTTGATTTAAGTGTCATCTCTCAGTGGTTAGAATCCTTCATAAATTATATTAATTTGTTGATTTTAGTGTCATCTCTCAGTGGTTATAATCCTTCATAAATTATATTATTTTGTTGATTTAAGTGTCATCTCTCAGTGGTTAGAATCCTTCATAAATTATATTAACTTGTTGATTTTAGGGTCATCCCTCAGTGGTTAGAATCCTTCATAAATTATATTATTTTGTTGATTTAAGTGTCATCTCTCAGTGGTTAGAATCCTTCATAAATTTTATTAATTTGATTTTAGCATCATCTCATAGTGGTTAGAATCCTTAATAAATTACATTACTTTGCTGATTTTAGAGTCATCTCGCAGTGGTTAGAATCCTTCATAAATTATATTATTTTGTTGATTTAAGTGTCATCTCTCAGTGGTTAGAATCCTTCATAAATTATATTAACTTGTTGATTTTAGTGTCATCCCTCAGTGGTTAGAATCCTTCATAAATTATATTATTTTGTTGATTTAAGTGTCATCTCTCAGTGGTTAGAATCCTTCATAAATTTTATTAATTTGTTGATTTTAGCATCATCTCGTAGTGGTTAGAATCCTTAATAAATTATATTACTTTGTTGATTTGAGAGTAATCTATCAGTGGTTAGAATCCTTCTGAATTATATTATTTTGTTGATTTAAGTGTCATCTCTCAGTGGTTAGAATCCTTCATAAATTATATTATTTTGTTGATTTTAGTGTCATCCCTCAGTGGTTAGAATCCTTCATAAATTATATTATTTTGTTGATTTAAGTGTCATCTCTCAGTGGTTAGAATCCTTCATAAATTTTATTAATTTGATTTTAGCATCATCTCATAGTGGTTAGAATCCTTAATAAATTACATTACTTTGCTGATTTTAGAGTCATCTCGCAGTGGTTAGAATCATTCATAAATTACATTATTTTGTTGATTTTAGCGTCATCTCTCAGTGGTTAGAATCCTTCAGAAATTATTAAGTTAAGTTATTTAGGCCTTTCAGAGGCTATTGCATGGTTAAATCAATGAGTTTCATTAAACCTACCACCGGACCAATTTGAAGTGGTGACCTGGCAACTTGCCCCAAATATTCCTAATGATAATGATAATAATAATAATAATAACAACAATAACAATATTAATAATAATAATAATAATTATTATTATTATTATTATGATAACAACACTTGATTAATTGGAATGTTAACATTTTAATGATCAATACATCGATGTCATAGTGATAGAACATAAAGCATCACAATAATGCAGTAACTTGGACTGATAAACAATAATTGCAGTGATTCTACTGAAAATGCCAGGGTTCACAATATTAAAAAAAGATACAAAAAACAAAACGGTAAAATAAATTCAAACAAAACTTTAAGTTTGAAAAGTGAACACTCGCAAGTTGGCACAAGGAAGAAGTGGAATACAGAATGGCCAAAATATTCAAGAAACACACTAAAATGTGCATATATATACATATATACACATATATATATATGTATATATGTGTGTGTGTGTGTGTGTGTGTGTGTGTGTGTGTGTGTGTGTGTGTGTATGCAGTATATATAAACATTCACCAGTGCATTGTAACAAACAGGAAAGTAAATGTAAGAATGTGTTATTTTTGGCAGTTTTACATTTGGTGCAAAAATCAGTTCCTGTGTAAAATGTGCAGAAATTGTGTTTTTCCAAAATAAATGTTAAATATTTTTCTTGGAAGTCAAATGTTTAAGATTTTTCATTTCCATTACTTTTGTATTTCACTGTCAATGTATATATACGCTCGTCCACAATACAAAAAATATATTTATTCCTCACAATGCAGTGAATTGTCAATTAATAGGAGTTCAGGGAAAGGAGACATCGACATTTCAACCCAGGAAAAGACAAAATTCAACAACAAATAAATCAAAACCCAGATCCTTCAATATTGTTAAAGACAAAAAGGTAGAAAATAACAAAAAGAACAATAAAGCACATTACTGGGGGAAATGTATTTTACATTCATCATTATTATTTATTGTTATTATTATGGAGCAAAAGCAAAAGCCTAATTTTGATTACTGGGAGGCAAAGGGTTTTATATAGAGATCTATAAAGGGTGAAAAAAAAAACCATTCAAACGTTTTTAATTTGTTTTTCTATTTTTACCAAAAATAAGGCCACGCAGAGGAACGGAAGAGAAGAAAAGAAAAAAACATCAGGTAAACCACCAGGTTATTCCTCCTCAATATTACTAACGTTGGGGTAGAAAAACAAACCCGTTGAATATAAAATTCACCCTAAAAATCCACTTTTCAGCATCTCATTACATTACGTTTTTAGCACTTTTCCCCCACAGTCGGACGTGACAGACATTTCCTGCGCTTTCTTAAACGTCTGAAATAAAATTTGAAAAAGGTCGATGTTCACGGTCAGGGCCACAATAAAATGAACTTTAAACTGTTTGGAGACGGGTATTACGGCCCAAAGCGGGTCGTCTCTGTCCTGATTGGTTGGTTGACTAATGGCAGTTAAATTAGTTTTCAGTCAAATAAAATCAACCAACACTGAATCCCACACTGAATATTTCAGGGGGAAACAGGAAGCGGAACGACGGCATTTCAGCTCCAGGGAAAACGGGAAAACCTGACACGGCGAGGCGCACGTTACATTTTGGTTTTGCCGACTGCTCCTCTGAAATGGAGATAACTTTGAGTACCGTGGCGCAAAAAAACCCAAATCCAGGGACCTCGGTAAACCGTTGGTTAAATGTGCAATCTGTCACACCGATGCTTCACATTTACTCCACTCCTCCCAAAAAATAAAAGTAAAACCCATTTACACACGTTCACAGTTTTGAGCATGAAAGGCATCAAACACACGGTTATGGCTTCTGGCGCTGGCTGCTCGCGCGCTGTCTCACCGATATCTGATCGACTCCGTGCTGGATCGTAACGTGACACCTCCCATCGAAATTTAATGGCAATTGTGATCACTGTTGTGGAAATCCAACCGCTACGGAACCGTGAGCCGCTGCATGGATTTTGGGAACGCGTCGACGTCCCGTCGGTTGGCGAGCCTCCGGACGGAGACGGGATCGAACCGATCGGGGTCGTCTCGCGAGGCGTAAGCGAATCGCCATGGGTTACCGGACTGAATCGACATCAAAATTCAATCGAGATCCGTCCGCATCGCGATGGAATCGAATTGTGAGACGCGTGGAAAACCGAATCGTCAAAGGGAGGGGGGGGGGACTCCGGGCAACATGGCCGCCGTGCCGGTGTCGAGGGGGAAGGGCAGCGGCGGGGGTGAAGAAGCGATCCGGCCCAACGGCCGCCGGTGGGGGTTTCTTTTTAGGGGCGTGAGTCGCTGTCGTCACGGTAACGGAGCGACAGTCAGCAGCGGCTAAGACGCATCGTCTTAGTTCTTTTTGTCTTAACTGAGGAAAGCGATTCCCCAACACCTGACCCTCTGGGGCTTCCATCCTCTCCTCCCTCCGTCCGTCCGTTCGTTTGGCCTTTCAAAAACAAACCCTGGTCAGTTTCACCCTAAAAATCCCCCGTTCAGGGTCCCTCACGCACACTGTCCATGATATGACATCTGTGACAGAGTCAGCACTTTCTGTTTCCCCAACCAAAGACATGAGAAGGAGCCTGTGGGAACTCAATTCAGTTCAATTCAATTCAATTCAGTTCAATTCAATTCAATTCAGTTTGATTCATGTTTGGTCTTTTCTCAAGGAAAACCTCGACAGGAAGGACTCTCAGAACGACCCCCTCTGTGCAAATACATCAAAATCTTTTGACATGCTGTTCATTCGTTCGTTCATTCGTTCATTTGTTCATTCATTCCTTCATTCCTTCATTCATTCCTTCCTTCCTTCCCCTCGCGCTCGTTTCCCCCGTCCTCATCTTCCCTCCTCGGCCGATCGAGTCTCCGACTTGAGCCTGACGAACTCCTTGGCGACCTCGTCGCCGGAGCGCTGCGACAGGATGCGCACGGCGGTGAGGCCCGTGTCGTCCATGTGGAGGCGCTGCCCCAGCGGGCACCAGCAGGCGGCGCCGCCCTTCTCCGCCACGTCCCGGAGCTGCACCACGGCCACGCCCACCACGCGGTCCGCCCGCCCGAAGCAGTAGTCCTTGACGCAGGCCTGCAGCTCGTAGCACTCGAAGGTGCCCTGGTTCCCCAGAGCGCTGCAGGGGCACACAAAGCAGGCTGCTCCGTACACAGAAGGGGTCTCAACTACCGGCCTGGGGACCACATCTGGCCCGCTTCATGTTAAACTTGTTCTCTGTTTATATTGCAGTATGTTATGTGTTTATAATGCAACATGTTATATGTTTGTAATGCAACATGTTATATGTTTGTAATGCAACATGCTATATGTTTATATTGCAGCATGTTGTATGTTTATAATGCAACATGTTATGTTTATAATGTAACATGTTATATGTTTATAATGCAACATGTTATACGTTTATAATGCAGCATGTTATATGTTTATAATGCAACATGTTATATGTTTATAATGTAACATGTTATATGTTTATAATGTAACATGTTATATGTTTATAATGCAACATGTTATATGTTTATAATGTAACATGTTATGTTTATAATGTAACATGTTATGTTTATAATGCAACATGTTGTGTTTATAATGTAACATGTTATATGTTTATAATGTAACATGTGATATGTTTATAATGTAACATGTTATATGTTTATAATGCAACATGTTATATGTTTATAATGCAACATGTTATGTTTATAATGTAACATGTTATATGTTTATAATGCAACATGTTATATGTTTATAATGTAACATGTGATATGTTTATAATGTAACATGTGATATGTTTATAATGTAACATGTGATATGTTTATAATGCAACATGTTATATGTTTATAATGCAACATGTTATGTTTATAATGTAACATGTTATATGTTTATAATGCAACATGTTATATGTTTATAATATAACATGTTATATGTTTATAATGCAGCATGTTATATGTTTCTAATGCAACATGTTGTATGTTTATAATGCAACATGTCATATGTTTATAATGCAGCATGTTGTATGTTTATAATGCAGCATGTTGTATGTTTATAATGCAGCATGTTGTATGTTTATAATGTAACATGTTATATGTTTATAATGCAACATGTTATGTTTATAATGTAACATGTTATACGTTTATAATGCAGCATGTTATACGTTTATAATGCAGCATGTTATATGTTTATAATGCAACATGTTATGTTTATAATGCAACATGTTATATGTTTATAATGCAACATGTTGTGTTTATAATGTAACGTGATATGTTTATAATGTAACATGTTATATGTTTATAATGCAACATGTTATGTTTATAATGCAACATGTTATGTTTATAATGTTATATGTTTATAATGCAACATGTTATATGTTTATAATGCAACATGTTATGTTTATAATGCAACATGTGTTTATAATGTAACGTGATATGTTTATAATGTAACATGTTATATGTTTATAATGTAACATGTTATATGTTTATAATGCAACATGTTATATGTTTATAATGTAACATGTTATGTTTATAATGCAGCATGTTATATGTTTATAATGCAACATGTCATATGTTTATAATGCAGCATGTTGTATGTTTATAATGCAGCATGTTGTATGTTTATAATGCAACATGTTGTATGTTTATAATGCAGCATGTTATACGTTTATAATGCAGCATGTTGTATGTTTATAATGCAACATGTCATGTTTATAATGCAGCATGTTGTATGTTTATAATGCAGCATGTTGTATGTTTATAATGCAGCATGTTATACGTTTATAATGCAGCATGTTGCAGTTGCAGTATGTTTATAATTCCTCCACTCACAAATGGAAGGTCTCGCTGTACTTGGGCGACCAGCTGTTGTTCTTGGACTTGGTCTGAAACTTGCGTTTCTTGTCGCTGAGGTGAGGACCGATCATGGAAACCTCCACGAAGGGACGGAACATTCCAGACGTCTGCCACTTCAAATCGCTGGCGCCGATCACTGCAGCAAAACAAGGTGCATTCACTCCGGGATAACGACGGTGGGATTTTGAGTGGGAAACGTTTAATTTGTTGTTATTTGTTGTTATTTGTTGATAGATTTTATACAGTATATATATATTTTTTAATTTTTCCATTTTTGTTTTTTTGTTTTCAGTCCAAAATATAAGATTATGCTCTCACATGCATGTTGCATATCGTTAAATGCACGTTCTGATCTTGCATATGTATGCAGATGTGAATCTTTTTTATAGAAATCTGCATTTATCCGACAAACTGTAATCCTTCTGGAAACATTAGCCGCCCATTTAAAAAGATCCTAGTGTGTACTCTGGTTGGATTCTGACCTTTGACGGTGACCTTGCGCTCTCCGTTGCCAGGGTGCGTGTACAGATCGATCTGGATCGACACCTCGCCGATCGGCTTCTCCACCCCGGAGCCTAGCGGACGGAGATCAATCAATGAGTTCTACTCCACTCGTTTATTCTAAAAAGCTAAAACACTGTTAAGACGGCTGTACACTGAATCAGACGAACAAAAACAACCCACCGGAAGTCTCATTCATTCCTATGGAGAGTAGGATTCGGCAATAAGTGATAAGCCCCGCCCCCTTGATGAACCCCGCCCACTTGGTTCAAGATTCCCGTATCCGATCGATAGAAAGGTTTCAGCTCTCGCAACAAATTTTGGACCCGACGCTTCGACTGGAAGTCACTTTTTGTCTGGAACCGGGCTCAAAATAATGACGTCATTAACAATAGCTATAGACGTCACCATATCCACTATCAATAAATCTATTTTTATATTAATGAAGTCGGATTGGTTTTTGGGATTCAGTGTAAAACCGGCTTCATGAAGAGGGGAACCAGGCTTGAATCAAACCAGAAAGCGGGTTGTGGGTTGAGCGGCGGGTAGAAACACCTCAGTTAGACGTCAAATAACTGAAAGGTCTAAATAAAAAGGTGGGACGGGTCGGGGGGAGGGGCAGGAAGAGTGGAAAACTCCAAGTCCAGAAAGTTAAAAATCCCGTTTCCATGTTTCCAGCCATGCACCGATCCAGCTGACACAACCTGATTTCACTTAACATTTTACAATGAGCACTACGACACTGCAGGGTCCACCAATGGAATATTTGTCGAGAAAGGACCCTAAATTGATCCATTGTGAGAGAATTATTTAAGAATTTCTCGAGTACTGAGTCAATTCAGGAGCGGTAATAACTCACAAGAAATAATTTGCCAAAAAAATTATCGGCGAATCCCCCAAACGCAGCACAATTAATTTAAAAATGAAAATCTTTGCTGAGGAAGGATCGTGAGCATTAAAGGTCTAAAGTGACGACCCAAAATCCACCCATCGACCCAAAAGAAGTTTAATATTTAACATTGTTTTTTAAGTCCATTTTGCTTGTTTGCTTTTTTACTGTTTCAATTTAATGGCCTTCGAATTTACTAAAAGCACTTTGAGTAGCATGTTGTATATTAAAGGTGCAATAAAAAAAATGTCACTATTATTATTATTGTTGTAGTCGTTGTTTGGGTTGTTTTTAGCTGGACCTCTGGCTTGATGCTAATAATAAAATAAAATCCACACAGTTGACTCAGAATCCCGGGGTGGAATTTTAACTTTCCGGAACTGGATTTTTTACCCACTTCCACTTCCTCTGGGAACAGGAAGGAGGGATGGTTTCCGTGGTAACCTACCCCGGCTGGGCTGTATTTTCTCATTGGGCGTTAACCTAATGCCCTTCCCATTGTGCACTGGGATAGAGAGGCAGCACAAGAGATGAGGAAAGAAGACAGCGACACGTCAACACATTCAAACATTCAAAAATTAGAAGCATTTGAGCTTGACCTTTATGAAAATATTTATAACTCATACTAACATGGGCAGCTAAGATGAAGGGGTGGAGTTAACTGGTACCATAAGCCATACCATAAGAGAAAAACATCTTATCTTTGAAACCAGTGGTTTTACACTTTTTTTCCAATACCAGGGACTCTCAATTTGATACCATTTGATCACATTTAGTCTCTGGGATCCCAAGAAGGATAGAATCTAGAATCCAAAAAGTCATTATAGCATGTTCTCTAATGGAAATGAAATAACGATGTAGTTAAACGTCATTAAGTTGGGGACCCAGCACGGAGCCCTGGGGAGTCCCTGGACCCCACATTGAGAACCACTGGACTAGAGGAAGCTGTTTTGATTGAAGAATTCAGAAAATCGGATAAAATGAAGCATATCTAGGTTGTTGCTCGCTATGACATGGTGTCTCTACTCTAGTTAGGGAGATAGCAGTAGGATACAAAGAATACAAACAATCGTATTGAGGATTTTGACCTCACAGAACCACTTGAAGGACCCTTAGGGGGGTTCCCGGACCCCATGCTGAGAACCACTGCTAAAGAAAATGTCCAATCGTGACTGTTGGTCATTGTTGTCCCTAACTAGAGAATATATACAAAATCAGATCTCAACAATATATCAACAGTCAAAATCTGAAAAGAATGCTCAGATTTGGGGTCCCAGACTAAATATGATCAACTTGCGGGTCTGTGGCATCATGAGGATCAAACTGAGGTTCTGTAATGTGAAAGAGGTTGAGAACCACTGTCTTAAATGACGGTGAGGTGGTACTATTCATCATTTTGATAAACCCCCTGGAAGGACCCCTTAAAAGAACCCCCTGGGGGGTCCCTGGACCACGGATTGAGAGTCAGGCTTGTGGTGCAGTACCTTGGTGGTGCTGGGAGGTAACAAAGGTCCTGATGAGGGTGTCGGTGCTCTGGGTGTACAGGGACAGAGCGTGGCGCAGGGACGACAGCTCGGGACTCTTCTCCAGGAAGGCCTTCTTCAGACCATTACCCCCGGCATGGAAGTATTGCTAAGAAGGGAAGAAGACCACTTAAAACACCAGGAAGACCAGTAAAAACACCAGGAAGACCAGTTAAAACACCAGGAAGACCAGTCAAAACACCAGGAAGACCAGTTAAAAAATGAGGAAGACCAGTCAAAACCCGAGGAAGACCAGTTAAAACACCAGGAAGACCATTCAAAATACGAGGAAGACCAGTCAAAACACGAGGATGACCAGTTTAAACACGAGGATGACCAGTCAAAACACCAGGAAGACCAGTCAAAACACGAGGATTAACAGTTAAAACATGAGGAGGACCAGTTAAAACACCAGGAAGACCAGTCAAAACACGAGGAAGACCAGTCAAAACACCAGGAAGACCAGTTAAAACATGAGGAAGACCAGTCAAAACCCGAGGAAGACCAGTTAAAACACCAGGAAGACCATTCAAAATACGAGGAAGACCAGTCAAAACACGAGGATGACCAGTTTAAACACGAGGATGACCAGTCAAAACACCAGGAAGACCAGTCAAAACACGAGGATTAACAGTTAAAACATGAGGATGACCAGTTAAAACACCAGGAAGACCAGTCAAAACACGAGGAAGACCAGTCAAAACACCAGGAAGACCAGTTAAAACATGAGGAAGACCAGTCAAAACCCGAGGAAGACCAGTTAAAACACCAGGAAGACCATTCAAAATACGAGGAAGACCAGTCAAAACACGAGGATGACCAGTTTAAACACGAGGATGACCAGTCAAAACACCAGGAAGACCAGTCAAAACACGAGGATTACCAGTTAAAACATGAGGATGACCAGTTAAAACACCAGGAAGACCAGTCAAAACACGAGGAAGACCAGTTAAAACACCAGGAAGACCAGTCAAAACACGAGGAAAACCATTTAAAACACCAGGAAGACCAGTAAAAACACCAGGAAGACCAATTAAAACACCAGGAAGACCATTCAAAACACGAGGAAGACCAGTTAAAACACCAGGAAGACCAGTCAAAACACGAAGAAAACCATTTAAAACACCAGGAAGACCAGTAAAAACACGAGGGGACCAGTTAAAACACCAGGAAGACCAGTCAAAACACGAGGAAGACCATTTAAAACACCAGAAAGACCAGTTAAAACACCAGGAAGACCAGTCAAAACACCAGGAAGACCATTCAAAATATAAGGAAGACCAGTTAAAACACCAGGAAGACCATTCAAAATATAAGGAAGACCAGTTAAAACACCAGGAAGACCAGTTAAAACACCAGGAAGACCAGTCAAAACACCAGGAAGACCAGTCAAAACACAAGGATGACCAGTTAAAACATGAGGATGACCAGTTAAAACACCAGGAAGACCAGTTAAAACACCAGGAAGACCATTCAAAATACAAGGAAGACCATTCAAAATATAAGGAAGACCAGTTAAAACACCAGGAAGATCAGTTAGACTAGTTAGACTGGCCTTCATGGACATCAACCGACCATTATGGATATGAACTGATTTTCATGAGTATATACTGACCCTAAGGGATATGGACTGACCTTCATGAGTATGAAATGACCTTCATGGGTATGGACTGACCCTTAGGGATATGAACTGACCTTTATGGTGTCCAGGGCCACGTCCATCACTGCACACTGCTTCGGAGACAAGCTCTTAGCCTCCCCGGCCATGTGGTCCTGGAAAATCACAGAAAAAACACAGAGTGAAGTGTTTATTAATTAATGGGAATGTGTTAGCACCAGAAGGAAAACTGTTTATAATAAGGGCTGAGTGAAGAAATGAAACTATGGAAAAATAAATGATCAGGACCAAGATGATGGTGGTCCTTGTTTTTGACTCAGCCACCGTGAAGGCAAAGGTACACTTCCAGAAACGGGCGATACAGTTTCTTTAGTATTCTATCGAGATAACATCATGGAATCTAACATCAAATTGATCGTGACTGCTCTTGAATGGCACAACTAGAGAGTTCACATTGTCTCCTACTAAATAAAATGACACGGTTCTACTATTGTGAAGAGACAGATTTTGGGTAAAGTACCTTCAGTTTGGAGAGCTGACCCAGCTCTTTGGCAGCGGACAGGATCTGAGCTCCCTGAGTGAAGGAAAACAACAAGCTCCTCTTAACGGCGTCACCTCGTCATTAAATAAGGCTCGCGTCAACCGTAAAACCATTGGCCCCGTGGAGCCAGACGTTCTCTGGTCCCGTGGCGGGGTTTTTTATTTTTTTATTATTTCTTACGAAGGTGTCGTTTCCCTGCGGCAGCACGATGGTCTTCTCCAGGCTGTTCATCACGATCCTCCACAGCTCCTTCAGGACGCGCTTCAGAACCGTCTTTTCGCACACCGTGGCGAACAGCGTCAGCCTGCACGTTCACACGCACGCACAAGCAGCAGCAGGATGGGAATGGTAATCATGTCCACCAAAAGGGTCCACCGAGCACTCTTAAGGGGGCTTTATGCCGAATCCAAAGACGCATGCGACAGTGGGATACTGCTCCAGCTAGAGGCCGTTGGATAAACTGCGTCTAAAGGTTCGGTGGCACGCGGCTTTGCTGTCAGATCCTGAACAACACTTTGGGGCGTATTGATAAAGTGATCGCGCTAAATTGCCGCTAAACTGGCACAAATAACCAGAAAAGCGAGCGTCTAATTTGCGAAGCACCGCAAACGGTGAAATGCACTGCTAACTGCACTGCCACACAAATAGCGTCTCGGTACTCCGGTGTTATTTGCTTGTATCTATATGAAACTTGAAATGTAACCTGGTTCCGAAGCGGTTAACAGTCGCTTGGCAACGACATCTGGTCATAGTTTCGGTCTGAAACTTGCCGCAAAAGTTAAAAAATGTGAACGCATCCTGGAGCCTCGATCGATGCGGAAATCTGGCGCCCAGAGTTTGGGAGCTTTTCGACTTCGAACAGACTTCCGTTTTGTCGTTGTCGTTTGTCGTATTCAATGTAAAGCCGGCGTATTGTATTTTTACGTCAGAATGAGCACAGAATTGCTTGGACGGGTGGATGGTGATGTCGTTCAACCACCCGACCCACACATCCGAATAGAACTCAAAGTGTGATCTTCATCCCATGAATCCACTCACTTCCCATCCAGGAAGTCCATGAGGGGGCGCAGCATATTGTCGGAGTCGCCCTCCACCTGGTTCCTGGAGCTGGATCCGACCGGACCCTTGATTTGGTTCAGGAGGGAAGCCATCTGCCTCATGCACTCGCTGATACGAGTCTGGAAGCTAGGGAGTGAAAGAGAGAGGAAGGGGAGTGAGGAGGGGGAGTGAGGAGGGGGAGCACTCGGACGGTTCTGACAGCGGTTCTGACAGCGGTTCTGAGCGCACCACCCTCTTGGAGTCATGGTCCTCCGTAGGGCTGGGGGACTTCAATTTGAGGGACGTGGTCGGGAGGAACAACCTTGTCGGGTCGGAACCGACTGGACTTCTGCGCTCGTCACAGACCGTGTTCCAACATAGGGAGGCCATCATGAGTGGACCCGGTACCAGAGCACCTTGGACCCAATGGGGGTCCGTGATCCACTCTGCGCAGCGGGGCCCGAGTAGAGATATCGACTGATCTCCGCCCGGATCTGGTGGTGAGCTGGACGGGATGGCCGGGAAGACTACAGGACGAACCTGGGAAGCCCCAATGGGTGGCGAGGGTTTGCGGGGGAAGGACTGAAAGAGGACCCTGAGCTGAGGTTGCCGAGTCCCAAGGGGCCCAGTTCAAAGTTAAAGCCATCGTGGTCCATCTGCTAAGCCGCTGCCTCCACGACGCGGATAAGCGGACGGTTGGATTTAGCGTTTCATCGATAACGTGACACAAACGTATTATTGTTATTAATTTTTTTTCGAGTCTGCCGTAGGTGTAGAAACCTAATCACCTGTTTCCGAAGGTGGTGCTCAGCTCGTCCAGGACGTTGTTCAGCTTCACCTGCAGGTCGTTCAGCAGATCACTGGCCTCAGCGTCCATCTGCAGCAGGACAACCAGACACAAAACAACAGAAAATAAAAGGTGTAAATAAATGTTAATTTATTTAAACTGCTATTGACACAGTGGAGAGAACCAATAATGACTACAAAACTAAACACAATAATATATATATATATATATTTTCAAACGTTTAAGGATCCATCGGTGCCACTCTATTAAGAAGCAAACAATTCAGATGTTTTAATATATGAATAATATAATAACAATAAGGAATAAATGAACAAATTAATTGCTCATTAAATGATTCAAATGTGAAGGATCCCTCATTACCACTGTATTAAAGGCAAAAAATAATATTTAATGTGAATACAAATATTAATGTTTGTAAATGCTGAAATAAAATAATTAAATAAAATAACACTTAAAAAAATAATTAAATATTCAAGTTATTATGGAAATAAAAAACATTCCAGGAAAGATGAACAATTTAAGCAAAAAAAAGTGCATTTTCGAGGAAGTAACTCCACACCTGCAATCACCCGCTTTTACAGTTTATTATTTCCACTGCCGACAAAAAGGAGTTCAAATTAAAAAAAAAAAACGCAGCGGGCTTCATAAAACACGACGCGCACACATTTTTTATCATTGTTTTTCTTTCTCATTGTCAGACGCACCCACCTGCTTCCCAGCAACCTCCACCTTTTCAAAAAGGAAGTGGGGTAAAAGAGAAACAAATACAAATAAAAACAGTTAAATATAAGATCACCCTGATAGAGCACAAAGGTGCAGGGGGGGGGCGTTGTCTTATGGATTTACGGAGTGGGGGGGCGTGGCTTGGTTGGGTGTGGCTAGGTTGGGCGGGGCCGGGCAGGGTGGGGAGGACGGTCACAGCACTCTTAGCATTAGCCGAGAAGAAGGAAGAAGGTTGTGACAGGTAGGTGACAGGTGGGTTGACAGGTAGATCACAGGTAGGTGACAGGTAGGTCCAGCAGTTTGATAGATGGACTAGAAGGCGTGTCAGAGGTCGTGTCAGAGGTCGTGTCAGAGGTCGTTTCAGAGGTCGTGTCAGAGGGCGTGTCAGAGGTCGCGTCACAGGGCGCGTCAGAGGTCGTGTCAGAGGACGTGTCAGAGGACGTGTCAGAGGTCGTGTCAGAGGTCGTGTCAGAGGTCGTGTCAGAGGTCGCGTCACAGGGCGCGTCACAGGGCGCGTCAGAGGTCAGAGGTCGTGTCAGAGGTCGTGTCAGAGGTCGTTTCAGAGGTCATGTCAGAGGGCGTGTCAGAGGGCGTGTCAGAGGTCGCGTCACAGGGCGCGTCAGAGGTCGCGTCAGAGGACGCGTCAGAGGACGCGTCAGAGGTCGTGTCAGAGGTCGTGTCAGAGGTCGTGTCAGAGGTCGCGTCACAGGGCGCGTCAGAGGGCGCGTCAGAGGGCGTGTCAGAGGACGTGTCAGAGGACGTGTCAGAGGGCGTGTCAGAGGACGTGTCAGAGGACGTGTCAGAGGACGTGTCAGAGGTCGTGTCAGAGGTCGTGTCACAGGGCGTGTCAGAGGTCGTGTCAGAGGGCGTGTCAGAGGTCGTGTCAGAGGACGTGTCAGAGGACGTGTCAGAGGTCGTTTCACAGGGCGTGTCACAGGGCGTGTCAGAGGTCGTGTCACAGGGCGTGTCAGAGGACGTGTCAGAGGTCGTTTCACAGGGCGTGTCACAGGGCGTGTCAGAGGTCGTGTCAGAGGGCGTGTCAGAGGTCGTGTCAGAGGACGTGTCAGAGGACGTGTCAGAGGTCGTTTCACAGGGCGTGTCACAGGGCGTGTCAGAGGACGTGTCAGAGGTCGTGTCAGAAGGCGTGTCAGGTGTTTCAGAGGGCGTGTCGGGGGACGGAGGGCCACGAGAAGAAAGGGACAAATAAATTGTGTATAATTGGGCCGGGGGCCAGGGGCCTTTTTTTCGATGGATTTCACATTCTTTCACATCCAATCACCAGCCTCCAGACAACCACACCCACCTGGTCCTTGTCAGGCTGTGGAAACCGAGAGGAGGGAAAAAAACCCACAAAGAAAATCAAATGAAAGTAAAAAGAAAACAGCAGATGCAACGATCCAGAACCAGGGTTTGTTCAGAGGACGTAGGAGGGATTTTTTAGGACTGATCAGGGAAACCAGCGTCGATGATGAGAAGGAACTGATCACTAATGATCAATCGATGGCACGAGGAACAACAACAAGGAGCTGCACGGACGACACACTGGGAGCGGTTCCAGTTGGAAGCGGTTCCAACAGGAACAAGGATTTATGATTTAGTCGCTACTCTGTGATGTGCGGGAGAACGGCTACACCGTGATCATGAGGGTCGCTGCGTCCGAAAAATCACATGCTAGCATCCTCGCATCAATGAATCCTAGCACCATAGCATCCTAGCATCGTAGCGTCCTAGCATCCTAGCTCATGGGATGACATACTAACATACTACGTTGGCACATAGTAGTTAGTACGCGATTTTCGGCCGCAGCGTTTGACTTGAGGTTCATTTCACCGGGGAGACGTGGGCGGTAACGAACCTCGACCTCTAATTCTTCCCCTAATCGCTGGGCGTCCTCTTCCTCACTGTCCTCAGGCTTGGGGTGAGGATGAAAGACCACACACAGGTTTTTGTGGGAAATTCAAGTTTCTCTTTCCTCGTTGACAATGACGAGAACAAGTTTGTCAGACAGATAGAAATAATAATAATAATAATAATAATAATAATAATCATAATAATATGAAAACAATATCAGTAAGTTCTAGTGCCAATATAACATCGCAATAACATCATAATTCATCATTTTAACAACTTCATATGGAATATGTATGTGTTGTGGAGTAGTTATATTCAGTACATGTATGTATGTATATGTTATATTCAGTATTTATATGTATGTACAGTATGTGTTATATTCAGTATTTATATGTACAGTATGTGTTATATTCAGCATTTATATGTACAGTATGTACAATATGTGTTGTATTCAGTATTTATATGTATGTACAGTATGTGTTATATTCAGTATTTATATGTACAGTATGTGTTATATTCAGTATTTATATGTACAGTATGTACAATATGTGTTGTATTCAGTATTTATATGTATGTACAGTATGTGTTATATTCAGTATTTATATGTATGTACAGTATGTGTTATATTCAGTATATTCAACATACTGGGGCCCTGTGCTCACCCACCTGCCACGCGAGAGTTTTACTTCCGCGCTGAAAGAGAGAACAACATATATATATATATATATATATATATATATATATATATATATATAAATAGGTTGTGGTCATTTAGGATCAAATATGACCATGTCAAAATCAAAACCGTTCCTTGATCCTGGTATATTGTTATGTTGAGCTGTGCCTGGAACAACAAATACACTTATTTTGATGAAATGATGCTGCAGCAGTTACAACAATAAATGGGAAATAAATGGGAAATAAATGGGAAATAAATGGGAAAGGCTTCGTTGGTTTCTTTCTTTGTTCAACAAATAAATATATATATATATATATATATATATTTTTTTTTTTTAACGTGTTAATCCACAAATATATTTATTTGACCTTTTTTTCTATTATTATAGTGCATTAGGGACACCAAACAGGAATTATTATTATCATTATTATTTTTATTATTATTATTTTATTTTTTTATCATTATTATTTTTAGTTTTATCAATATGATTATAAATTGTATTGCCATTATCATTATTATTTTCTATCATTATAAATATTATCATTATTATTAATATAAATAGTTTTATCATTATCATCGTCATTATAATTATTGCCATTATTATTATTATTATTATTATTATTATTATTATAATAAGAACTATTATTATGAGGGTTTTATTTTTTTCGTTCCGATTTTTATTCTTATTTTAGGAAGCATTTTTCAGGTGAAAAGTGTCTGGAACACGACATCCTCCAAACCCACAGACATGGTTGAGGTCTTGTTCTAACCGAGGCGTTTCAGACATCTTATGGTGCAAGTTTTATCCACCTCGATGTACATTTGTGGCAGGAATTTACCGTGAAAAACCGTTGCAAAGTAACCGGAAGTTGAAGAATGTTGACGTATCCTGATTAGTCTGGGGAGTGGGGCGCTTTGTGACATCATGAACCGATGTTATATAAGTCCCGGTTCCGTCTCTGGGTGCTCATTTGCATTTGGAGGGTTACGCTGTGTAGACCGCATAGTGGTTGCTCCGCGAGACGAGCAACCAGGAGACGACAGACCGGAGGAGCCCATGCAGCGTTCAGTGTATAGTCGGAAAATTGTAACTCGTGCTGCGTTTCAGAGAACCCGGAAAACTGTAATACTTACCTAACTCGACTGAACTGGACCCCGTGTATTGCTGCCCACAGCTATATTTATTATTATTGTTATTATTATTATTATTATTATTTTTTTTTTTTATTATTATTATTAGCCTCCTCCTCCATTTCATGAAAGGCTAAATGATGATCTTTGAGGAAACTCACTTTCTACCTGGTTGTGAAGAAGGTCATCCGGCTGTAAACAGTACAAGCTTATACAGCAACCATTATATTACGAATCTACACAACAAAATCATACAGCAAACCGTCATATAACATGTCAGTTGCACAAGTATTTTGAAGTTGTAACCAGTTTCCCCCGACTCAGCACCTTATGTCATCACACTGCTGTGTATGGCTGAAAACCCACCTCCTCCTTTTCCTTTTCCTCTTCATCCTCCTCCTCCACCTCCTCCACCTGTTCATCTTGCTTTTAACGGTGAAGTGAATACATTTGTTCAAGTTTGTGGGAGCTTTAGCTGTTAGCATCTAGCGGCTACAGGCCTAGCATGCTCTCTAAGCGCTCAGAGCGAAAGGGAAGTCCAAGCGGACCTACTAGCACCGCACTACAACCACACTACTGATATGGAGGACAGGACTCAAACTGTCGTGGGGGGAAAGCGATATGCTTATTTGGATATGCTAATGATGACGCTAAGGCAACACATTAGAGTCACGGAGGGGTCACGTGGGGTTCAGGGGTCAGGTCTAAATCCTGTGTGGATTTTCAGTTGCTCTAAATGCACAACTCAACTGAATCAACTACTCTAAACCAACTGCTCTTAATCAACTGCTCTGAATCAACTGCTCTCAACCAACTGCTCTCAACCAACTGCTCTAAACCAACTGCTCTTAATCAACTGCTCTAAATCAACTGCTCTAAACCAACTGCTCTTAATCAACTGCTCTTAATCAACTGCTCTAAACCAACTGCTCTAAACCAACTGCTCTTAATCAACTGCTCTAAACCAACTGCTCTAAACCAACTGCTCTTAATCAACTGCTCTAAACCAACTGCTCTTAATCAACTGCTCTAAATCAACTGCTCTAAACCAACTGCTCTTAATCAACTGCTCTCAACCAACTGCTCTAAACCAACTGCTCTTAATCAACTGCTCTAAACCAACTGCTCTAAACCAACTGCTCTTAATCAACTGCTCTAAACCAACTGCTCTTAATCAACTGCTCTGAATCCACTGCTCTTAATCAACTGCTCTGAATCAACTGCTCTCAACCAACTGCTCTTAATCAACTGCTCTTAATCAACTGCTCTAAATCAACTGCTCTAAACCAACTGCTCTTAATCAACTGCTCTAAACCAACTGCTCTTAATCAACTGCTCTAAACCAACTGCTCTTAATCAACTGCTCTTAATCAACTGCTCTAAACCAACTGCTCTTAATCAACACTTCTTAATCAACTGCTCTAAACCAACTGCTCTTAATCAACTGCTCTTAATCAACTGCTCTAAACCAACTGCTCTAAACCAACTGCTCTTAATCAACTGCTCTTAATCAACTGCTCTAAACCAACTGCTCTAAACCAACTGCTCTTAATCAACTGCTCTTAATCAACTGCTCTAAACCAACTGCTCTAAACCAACTGCTCTTAATCAACTGCTCTAAACCAACTGCTCTTAATCAACTGCTCTTAATCAACTGCTCTAAACCAACTGCTCTAAACCAACTGCTCTTAATCAACTGCTCTTAATCAACTGCTCTAAACCAACTGCTCTAAATCAACTGCTCTTAATCAACTGCTCTAAACCAACTGCTCTTAATCAACTGCTCTAAACCAACTGCTCTAAACCAACTGCTCTAAATCAACTGCTCTAAACCAACTGCTCTTAATCAACTGCTCTAAACCAACTGCTCTTAATCAACTGCTCTAAATCAACTGCTCTAAACCAACTGCTCTTAATCAACTGCTCTCAACCAACTGCTCTAAACCAACTGCTCTTAATCAACTGCTCTAAACCAACTGCTCTAAACCAACTGCTCTTAATCAACTTCTCTAAACCAACTGCTCTTAATCAACTGCTCTGAATCCACTGCTCTTAATCAACTGCTCTGAATCAACTGCTCTCAACCAACTGCTCTTAATCAACTGCTCTTAATCAACTGCTCTAAATCAACTGCTCTAAACCAACTGCTCTTAATCAACTGCTCTAAACCAACTGCTCTTAATCAACTGCTCTAAACCAACTGCTCTTAATCAACTGCTCTTAATCAACTGCTCTAAACCAACTGCTCTTAATCAACACTTCTTAATCAACTGCTCTAAACCAACTGCTCTTAATCAACTGCTCTTAATCAACTGCTCTAAACCAACTGCTCTAAACCAACTGCTCTTAATCAACTGCTCTTAATCAACTGCTCTAAACCAACTGCTCTAAACCAACTGCTCTTAATCAACTGCTCTTAATCAACTGCTCTAAACCAACTGCTCTAAACCAACTGCTCTTAATCAACTGCTCTAAACCAACTGCTCTTAATCAACTGCTCTTAATCAACTGCTCTAAACCAACTGCTCTAAACCAACTGCTCTTAATCAACTGCTCTTAATCAACTGCTCTAAACCAACTGCTCTAAATCAACTGCTCTTAATCAACTGCTCTAAACCAACTGCTCTTAATCAACTGCTCTAAACCAACTGCTCTAAACCAACTGCTCTAAATCAACTGCTCTAAACCAACTGCTCTTAATCAACTGCTCTAAACCAACTACTCTAAATCAACTGCTCTAAATCAACTGCTCTTAATCAACTGCTCTAAACCAACTGCTCTAAACCAACTGCTCTTAATCAACTGCTCTAAACCAACTACTCTAAATCGACTGCTCTAAATCGACTGCTCTTAATCGACTGCTCTAAACCGACTGCTCTAAATCGACTGCTCTAAACCGACTGCTCTAAACCGACTGCTCTTAATCGACTGCTCTTAATCGACTGCTCTAAACCGACTGCTCTAAATCGACTGCTCTAAACCGACTGCTCTAAACCGACTGCTCTTAATCGACTGCTCTTAATCGACTGCTCTAAACCGACTGCTCTGAATCGACTTCTCTAGATCGACTTCTCTAGATCGACTTCTCTAGATTGACTTCCCTAAATCGACTGCTCTAAACCAACTGCTCTGAATGAACTACTGGAAAACAACTTTTTGACATACCATCTGTTCCTCTGTGGCAATCTGACGTGAAACATGGATATACAACGTTAATTACAAGGAGGGCAGGGTCAGGTCAGGCAAGCTTACTTCTTACTTTAGTGAAATGATCTTTATATAACGCTGTTCTATATAATTCAGAGCAACACGTACGTTTTTAAATATTCAGCAAAATGTCACATCTCACTGGTTCATATTTCACCCTCACATGACCTTCCTGGAGCTGGGGCGCATTATCTTCTGAACTACTTTCATGAAATTGAAGTACAATTATTAAATCTGTTGTAAATTTTTTTATTTCGGTAATGTTGAAAATTTGGGTTTTTTTTTTCTCAGCACCTGTTGACTGCAAAGGTACATTTGTGGGAAACCCTATAAATATATATTTAATAAGTAGTAGTATAAGTGGAAAAAGAAATACAAATAAAGAAAATTATCCGAGTTTTCACTGTGTTTATAGGTTAGATGAACAAATATTTTTTTACAATCCACGAGATATTGTCAAATGCATAAAACAAAATAAATACCACCCAGCCCTACACAGTGACCCACCGGTGGGTCTCGACCCACAGTTTGAGAACCCCTGGGCCTACAGACCTGCTTGGCGCCCATGGACTCGAACATCTTCTCCAGCTGAATCCTGAGCTGCTGCACGTTGTTCATCAGGATACAAGGCTGGTACGAGGGAGAGTGTGGACAGACAGACAGAAAGACAGACAGACAGACAGACAGAATTATAGACTATTTAAAAAATAATCACAGAAAAAAGTAAAATAACTATAAAAAATAATAATAGATAAATAAATAATACTATTTGAATTTTGCTTAAACTCCTCAATCATAAAAACATGAACGTCAAATAAAAAAATATATGTTTTTTTGGAATGAATAACAAAACACATTGAGTGGGAAAAAAAAAAAACGTGAACACAAGCTGGAAGCAGCTCTGACCATAAAAATCCACAAATCTATAACTTTCACACTTTATGTGAAGAGTTCCAACGGAAAATGTCATTTCAGTTGAAAATCCTAAACGAACTAATCCCAAACAAACCACAAAACACGGAATGTAGATATATATATATATATATATATATATATATATATATATATATATATATATATATATATATATATATATAAATAAAATGACTCACAATCTTCTCCTTGTCGATGTAGGAGGGGAAGCTTTTGGTCAGGATGGCGCTGTACTGCAGCAGCACTTTAGCGATGGTCTAAAAACAAAAATATAATACAAAACACATTACCTACACAAGACTCATATATCCTTATATAATCAAAATATCATTTACAGTATCATAATAAAATAAAAGTGATGATAACATAAATAATAAATAATAATAATAATAATAATAATAATAATAATAATACTGAAAACAACCAAAAAGCAAAAATAGCCAAATAGTTAGAAAAACATAGAGAGTATGCTAAAAGTGAATGTATGCTGAGGTGTTAAAATGTACTGGTTGCAGAATGGCTGCTTGTGTGGATGTGGTGTATGTGTATGGGTGGATCTACTGTCCAATATATGTATACACTGTTGAATAAATAAGTATACAATAACACGGAATGGAAAACAATGAATGAGAAGGTTGAAGTAATTACTACATTAATCCTAAATTATTCCAATAACCTCATGTTGTTCTCGTATTATTGCTACATCACAATATACTGCACAGGAAACTTTATTTCATTATTTTTCTTCACCTTCTTGGGAACATTATGGGGATATTTCTCATTTCTGGTTCAGATGACTGAAACACATTCCCAGATGCCCCTGAATGCACTGAGCAGCTCGCAAAGAGCAGCCTGCATTCTGTTCAAAAGCCCCCCGCCGCACGCACCGCCTTAACATCCACTGAGCAAAACTGATGTTTTCTGCTGGAAATGCCCCCATGGTGCACATTTGAAGCATGGCGGACAGACAGACAGACAGACAGACAGACAGACAAATATATGGATGGAAGGATGGATGGATAGAGTAGGTACATTTAACGAAGACACAATAAAGAATAAAACAAAAATAATAAACTATTATGAGTGAATGACTTCTATTTTCTTGGCGCTCAGTAAACTTCCTGCTGGGAAACGGACAAGTTCTTTCACAAATAGTTTTTGTGGCTTTTCACCATTGTAGATTATTGATTTTGCTCCTATTGATTCGTATTGGCATTATTTTTATTATTTTATTAGTATTTTGTGTGTTTCTACAGACCCCTCCTGAACATTTAACGTGGTCCATGACCAAGGCGTGAGGATTTATCACAAAACATGCAGATTTTTTAAAATATGTATTTTTTAAAATTCTGTACAATGGTCGTGGCTCCGTCCTAGTCGGCAGTGTCACAGCAGCTCGCCCGGCAAAAATAGGCAATAATTATAAAGTTATAAGAAAAAAAACGGCAAAATACAATAAACCTAAAAATGGAAAACACGAAATATAAACGACAAAGGAGAAGAAATAATAAACACAAAAAATGGTCAATACACAATAAACCCAACAATAAAAAAAAAAAAAATACTAAAAAATAATAACGCCCAAAAAACTCAAAATACAGTACATATAATCCCCCTGGTATGGCGGATGTGCTGGCGGCCCACCTTGGAGAAGCGGCAGCTGTACTGGGCCATGACGGCCGGGTCGGGACACTCCAGCTTCTTGATGATCTCGAAGCTCTGGTTGAGCTGCGTGAAGACGTCCACCACGGAGCAGGAGAACAGGGCGTGCTCCGACGTCTGCTGGAACTGGGGCGACACGGACGCACGCGGGGGTTAGCGACAAACGCAGTGACCGGGGCGGAGGGGTGGGGTGTGGGGGTGGGGGTGCGGGGCGGGGTCCTCACTCCGTCCTTCTTGTCCCGCTCCAGCGCTCCGTGCATGAACTCCATGGAGACGTCCTCGTTCTCGTCCAGCCACTGCAGCACAAACTGCACAAACCACCTGCGGCGAGGAGACACGGCCACGCCCCGTCACACGCACGTTTTGGATGCAAACAAATAGACATCCATCCATCCATCCATCAGCCTACCCATCCACCCATCTATGCATCCATCCATCCATCCATCCATCTTTCCATCCATATGTCCATTCATCTGTCCATCCATCCATCCATGTTTTCGTCCATACATCTATCTTTCCATCCATTCATCCATCCATCCATCTTTCCCGACATCCATCCATCCATCTGCCGTCCATCCATCCATCCATCCATTCATGTTTTCATCCATCCATCCATACATCCATCTGCCGTCCATTCATCCATACATCCGTCTACTCATCTATCCATCCAAACATCCATCCATGTAGGCATCTATCCAACCATTCGTCCATCTACCCATCTATGCATCTATCATCTATCCACCCATCCATCCATCTGTCTTTTCATCCATACATCTATCTTTCCATCCATTCATCCATCCATCCATCTTTCCATCCATCCATCTATACATCCATCCATCCATCCATCCATGGTTGCCAGTACTCACGCTGGGTAGTCTGGGACCAGTGCTCTGAATCCTGGAAGCTCCTTGACGTACTCGTTGTGGAGCCACTTGACCTTGAAGTGCAGGTTCATGTAGTCAGCGCTGCGACACAGACGCTGCTTCTCGTGATCTGAGGAGATGGAAGCACCACCCACAGCTTACACCTCCGTCCTCAGCTTTATTGTACATTACCAAATGTTTACCGTCCATTGTTTATTTTTACTTTGTGTTTGGGGTTATGCTCATTGCCAGATTTTTCTCATTGTTATTTTAGGTCATTTTAATTGTTTTTTTTGACTTTTTTGGTCCATATTCATTGTTTGTCATTTGGTTTATTGTGTATTGCCCTATTTTCATTGTTAATTGTACATTTCTGGGCTTATCGTCCATTATAACACTTTTTCCATCTCGTTAATTTTGGGTTTGTTGCAAAGACGAGCAGCTCGATGGGGAAGCGTAAAGCACAGATCCACGGACAAAAAAGAACAGAGACAGTTCTTGCGCTCAGTTTGTGATGTGGAGCTTTGGAATGAGTCATTTTAATAAGGATTATTAATAAATACGCTGCTGTTATTTTACATTTCCATGTGCTACTTCGCACATTTCTTATTTTTCTATATTACACACTATTTTATTTTGCATCTCATTGACCATTCTGCTCTTGAGCTGTTTATCACTTACTTTTGTCGACCTGTTTTTGAATTAATTTATTTTCAATGCACATATGGATGAATTCAGTGTTTACAGTCTTTACCTCATCTCCCACACAACGCGTGCGACTCGCAGCGTACCTGAAGTTACGGTGCACGACTCGCAAAACCATTTGTTTTCTAGTGAAGGAATGCTGTAAACGGCTGAGCAGCCTGGAGTCACTGCGGAGGCAGGAGGAGCTGCTCCTTGCCGGCTCGGTCAGGGCGCTCACATGTGCCGTGTTGATGCTCTGCATTCCACCCAAACCAATTGGGACCGAGCTAAATCATTCTCGTGAGGATTCCGTTCACGGCTCGGAGCCGAGTGCACGGACTCCCCTGACTCTGCTTAAAACCGCCTGAATCCAAGGAAGGAAGGCTCTGGAAGTCCAACGTCCACGTCCAGGTGGTTTTTGAGTCACTCGTAAAAAGTGGAATCTTTCCAAGATGTTCCAAGAGGTAAACTGCACATCACTAGTTTGAAAATGGTAATGATGTGAAATGATGACGAGGACACAGAGTGGCCCCAAAGTGACGGTTCGACCCCAAAAAAACGCTCAAATTGGTTGAATCTGAGATTTTCACCCAAGGGGGAATTTATGAACGAACCCCTTCAGACCCCCTTATGGGACGAACAATATATAAATATTGACAAAATACCGCGCCCCCCCCCCCCGGACTGCTTTGTGCTGATGAGACACTGAAGTTGTGAAGTCGTCTTTGGAGGCCACGCAGACTTACCTTCCATGGCGTACTTCATGTCCTGGGCGAACAGCGTCCACATGACCTCAGCCGACACCTTCCCTACGTTCAGCTCTTGGGGGAACCTGAGGAAGAAGTGACGCTCGGTGGAGTTTTACATGTTCATATACGACGGAAATGCCGTGACAACATTTCTGAGCAGTTGTCCAAACACACATAAGGCCGCTGTAGACCCCCACAGCCGGAGTCAAAACAAGTCGGTATATCACCCGACACCCCTGCTATACAGTAAGTCTGAAATAAAAACGAGGATTTTTCATGATTCATATCCTTATGCCAGTCTTTAAGGAGAGAGGTTGATGGAGAAGCGGTGTGAGCAGATCACTAACTGGTTCAGCACAGGAGCGTAGGAGTTCCTGTCCTCCTCGATGATGGACACAATGAGGGTGATGAGCTTTGGCCAGAATTCCAGGTTCTTGATGCTGGGGCCCTGTTCCTCGAGGGGGATCTCCTCCTTATTCTGGAGCAGAGCACAAAAGAGTCAGTCACTTGAGAGGAGCCTAAAAGGGGAATTTGACATGTGGGTCAAAGCAGCCGACTAACCATCCACGGAAAGAAACGAAAGATCCCAAGCCCCGCCCACGGAACAATCTCCAGGAACGATCCCTAGAACCAGCCCTGAGACGATCCACGAAACCATCCCCAGAACAATCCCTAGATTGATCCACGGAACGATCCCGAAAACAAATCCTAAAATGATCCCTAAAATGATCCATAAAACAATCCAGAGTATGATCCCCAAAAATGATCCACAAAAGGATCCCTAGAACGAGCCCTAAAGCGATCCACAAAACAATCCCCAGAACAATCCCGGGATGGATCCACGGACAATTCCAAGAAAGAATCCTAGAACGAACTCCAAAAATGATCCACAAAACGATCCCTAAAATGATCAACAAAAATGATCCACAAAAATGATCCACAAAAACGATCCGTAGAATGATCCTCAAAACAAGCCCTAAAACGATCCCCAGAACAATCCCCAGATTGATCCACGTAACGATCCTGAGAAAGAATCCTGGAACGATCCACAAAGGGATCCCAAGTACGAGCCCCAAAAACGATCCACAAAAACGAACCCCTGAACGATCCCCAAAAATGATCCCTAGCCATGTCACTTGACATAGCCAGTAACGTAACAATGTATTTTGGATATATCGACAGATTTATTATTTATTATTATCATTTTTTTGACTTCCAGAGACCTCGCCACCCAACATGACTCCGCCCCCTCCTCCCCTCTGAGGGCACAGCGTTAGCAGCGGTAAGCACCGGAGTGCGACTCACTGTGTCCAGAGGCTGGTACTGCCTGCTGTAGAGCTCGTGGCAGTTGTTGAAGATGTAGTCGTAGGTGGAGTTGAGGCAGGCCTTCACGCAGTCCCTCACCACCTGGCTGGCTCTGGGCGGAGACTGCAGCTCCTGGACCTGGACAGCAGGGGGCGGCAGCAGCGACACGGCAGCAGCTCAGTCGGCGCGTCACTGCGCTGTCAGACAATACCGCA
>NC_137204.1:28135182-28187682 GCF_960531495.2 Zeus faber | reverse complement strand
CAATTAACTCATACGGCCGCGATGCACTCATGGATATAAAAATTTCCCTAAACGAACAACTTTGGGACTTTTTATCCGTGGGAGCAGAGTGGCCGGCGGAAATCCTACGCGGGAACACTCGCAACAACAACTACCACAGAAATGGAGTCGCTGTTCCACGAGCCGGCCCACGGAGGAAGCACCGAGGTAAACGCGGCGGCATTCGGGTCAGAATGAGGACGCAACCTTACCGTCCACCTCTGCCAAGCATCCTTCTTGCCAACGTCCAGTCCCTGGAGAACAAGATGGATGAACTTCGAGCGAGGATTCAATTCCATCGAGACACGAGGAACTGTTGCGTCCTCTGCCTGACGGAAACATGGCTGACCCCACTGGTGCCGGATGAAGCCATACGTCCAGCCGAGGCCTTCTCCGTGTTCCGCGGCGACAGAACGGGAGAGTCGGGGAAATCCAAAGGTGGAGGCGTCTGCCTAATGGTAAACAACCGCTGGTGTAACGCCAACAACACCAAATTCCTCTCCCACTCCTGCTCGCCGAACCTGGAACAGCTGACCATACTATGCCGTCCATTTTATCTCCCCCGGGAATTCAGCACGGTCATCATTACAGCCGTTTATATCCCACCGCAAGCGGACACCGACGCAGCTCTGTCGGTTCTGCACAATGTGTTGTGCGGATTTCAGAACAGACATCCCGACGCGGCTGTGGTGGTGACTGGGGACTTTAACAGGGCCAACCTTAAAAAAGTTCTGCCGAATTTCCACCAACACATCACGTGTGCCACCAGGGGAGACAGAACTCTGGACCATTGTTACACTCCTTACAAGAACGGATACAAGCCCGTGTCGCTTCCTGCTTTCGGGAAATCAGATCACGCCGCGATCTCGCTGCTTCCTGTTTACAGGCCTCTGATCGCGCGGGATCTGGTGATGACGAGGGAAGTGAAGCGGTGGACGGACCAATCAGAGGCTGCGCTTCAGGACGCTCTGACTGACGTAGACTGGGACATGTTCCAAACAAGTTCAAGTGACGTCAGCGAGTTTACGGAGGTTGTAGTAAGTTTTGTGACTACGCTCGCGGATGAAATCGTTCCCACGCTGAAAGTTTGGATATTTCCAAACCAGAAACCATGGGTTGATAAATCCATCCGCTGCGCTCTGAATGCGCGCACGGCCGCTTACAACGACGGACTTGTATCTGGTAACATGGACAACTACAAAGCGGCGTCGTACAATCTGCGGAGGGCGGTGAGGGACGCTAAACGGACGTACAGAGACACCGTGGAGCTGCAGATGGAGCGGGGGGACACAAGACGCTTGTGGGAGGGGCTGCGAACAATAACAAACTACAAGAGCAGCTCCTCCCCAGCCACGAGTGTGGACGCCTCCCTGGCCAACCAACTGAACTCCTTTTATGCGCGGTTCGAGTCTGGCAGCAGCACCGCTAGCTTGCCGGCTAATTGGAGCTACACCGCTGGGGACGAGCGCGCACTCTCAGTGTCCGTGCACAAGGTCAGGAGGGCTTTGATGCGGGTGAACACCAGGAAAGCTGCGGGCCCAGATGGCATATCTGGGCGAGTACTGAAGACCTGTGCTAACCAGCTAGCTCCGGTGTTCACCACAATATTCAACATCTCCCTGGCTGAATCAGTGGTCCCGTCCTGTTTCAAGAGGTCCACCGTCGTTCCTGTCCCGAAGATCGCCTCTCCAACCTGCCTGAATGACTACCGTCCGGTGGCCCTCACCTCGGTGGTCATGAAGTGTTTCGAGAGGCTGATTAAGGATTACATCTGCGCCTCCCTCCCCCGCACCTTGGACCCGTTGCAGTTTGCGTACCGGCAGAACAGATCCACGGATGACGCGGTCTCCCAGGTACTGCACACCACGCTCACGCACCTGGATGGCCAGAAGGGGGCCTATGTGAGAAAGCTGTTCATCGATTATAGTTCAGCTTTCAACACCATAGTTCCCACCAGACTGGCTGTCAAGCTGATGGAGCAAGGATTGAATGGTCCGCTGTGCACCTGGATCCTGGACTTCCTCACAGGTCGCCCCCAGGTGGTCAAGGTGGGGAAGTACATGTCAAGCTCCCTCACCCTGAATACAGGATCCCCCCAGGGCTGCGTCCTCAGCCCCCTACTGTACTCCCTGTACACACACGACTGTGTGGCCAGGTCCAGCTCCAACACCATCATCAAGTTTGCTGACGACACCGTGGTCGTGGGCCTGATCACCGACTGCGATGAGAAGGGGAGGTGGCTGACCTGTCACTCTGGTGCCAGGACAACAGCCTACACCTGAACGTCAGCAAAACCAAGGAGCTGATTGTGGACTTTAGGCGTGGATCACAATCGAGGACGCACGCGCCCTTGTGGATTAATGGGACTTCTGTCGATAGGGCGAGCGGCTTCAGATATCTGGGAGTCCACATCACAGAGGACTTAACATGGACTGTTCACACAGACACTCTGGTGAGAAAGGCGAGGCAGCGTCTTTACCACCTCAGGCAGCTGAGGAAATTCCGGGTCTCGGTGAGGATCCTCAAGTCCTTCTACTCTGGAGCAGTGGAGAGCATCCTGACAGGCAACATCACTGCCTGGTTTGGGAACTGTACTGCCCAGGACAGGCGGGCCCTGCAGAGGGTGGTGCGTTCAGCTGAACGTACCACTGGAACTACCCTCCCCCCCTTGCAGGAGTTATACACCAGGAGGTGTAGTAGCAGAGCCCGCAGGATCATGAAGGATCCTCATCACCCCAACAACGGACTGTTTCAGCTGCTGCGTCAGGCAAGCGCCTCCGCAGTCACGCAGCGAGAACAGAGAGACTGAGACAGAGTTTTTTTCCCGCACGCCATCAGAACTGTCAACGCTGACCTCACCAGGGGTCCTAACTGAGCCATGCACTAGGCTCCACTACCTACTGTACTGTATGTAGCATACTGTACCGCATACTGTGTCACTGTTCAGGGTTGTTCGTGATGCCGTATTGCTGCGCCGTACTGTTGTATACTGTGCTGTATTATCCCAAACACTACCTCACACTATTCACATTCACATGCCACTTTAATTCACATGCCACTTTAGATGCACATATCTGTATATACATAGGCATATTCCTTCTATCTATTCCATTTTATTTCAATTTATTTTTATTGTATTTTATTCTTTATATTTTTATCTTATTCTATAAGTATTCCACTTACTGTATTACGTTTTAGGAGTCAGTTAGTCGGTCTATTAGAAAGGAATTTTCTACTTTTTATTTTATTTTATCTTTTATTTTTTCCTAGGACTTATTGTGTGCTATCACCGGGTGCGTTGCATTACATTTCACTGCATATATGTATGGAAGTATGTATATGTATGTGACAAATAAAAAATCTTGAATCTTGAATCTATATATATACACTGTATATTAAGTGTGTATATATATATATATATATATATACACTGTATATTAAGTGTGTATATATATATATATATATATATATATATATACACTGTATATTAAGTGTATATACACATATATCAGGCCCCAAACCTTTGTGTTTTTATCACAGTTTACCTGAAGATAAAACAGGATGTTGCTGCTTCCTGTTCCTGAACCTTTTCACCTCAACGTCCTCGTGTCAAGTCAAAGCACCGAGTTGCTTCTGCCACTTTAACCTCTTCATTCCTGTGGTTTCCAACGGTTTGGAGCAGCGCCACAAGGGAACTTCATCAACATAACTTTCACAAATACCAGGGAGCCCTGCGTGTCCCACTGGTACTACATTGACACGTCTTCATGTCAAGTAAAAGGTTGAATAGTTTTTACGTTGAAGTAAAGCTTCCTGTACAACTACCTACAAGCAAGTTTCAGAAGAAAACCTCAGAACATGAAAACAAAGTACCAGCGTCCCAAGCCACCAGAAGTAAACTTGACCTTGAAATACAATCATTTGAAGGTGACATTGATGCGTTTACTGTGTGAATCCATTTCATATCTCACTTCATCTACTTTTGGGAGTTTTTCAACATAGATGTTGAAACGTTGTGTCCCATAATGTTCAGTCAACCCTGTTACTACAACCCCTTTACTACAACCCTGTTACTACAACCCTGTTACTCCAACCCTGTTACTCAACCCCTTTACTACAACCCTGTTACTACAACCCTGTTACTACAACCCTGTTACTACAACTCTGTTACTACAACCCTGTTACTACAACCCCTTTACTACAACCCTGTTACTCAACCTTGTTACTCAACCCTGTTACTCAACCCTGTTACTACAACCCTGTTACTACAACCCAGTTACTTCAACCCTGTTACTCCAACCCTGTTACTCCAACCCTGTTACTCCAACCCCGTGTCTCATTCAAACTGTCTTCAACAAAGTAAAACATGAAATATATATAACCTGAGATGGGTAAACCCATTATGTTGAATGGTTAAATGCATGTTTTCTTAGATTCAAAGATTATTAAAAATGTAATTTTTCAGTTCAAATTTTGAGTAGTAACCAGGCAGGCTAAATGGCAGCCTAACCGTGGCGATGAAAGCAGAGTAGTGATACTGACCCAGGTTGTACCAGACGTCCATCTCCCCGCTCAGCGTCCGCACTTCGATGATGCTCTGCCCCAGGAAGTCGTCCGACTCCCTCTTCAGTCGCTGCTTCACCCGGGACTTGATGTCATCGTCCTCGTCCCAAACACGAACTTTGATGCGGTCCGACGAGTTGTGGCACTCGCTGGGTTAAAGGACAAATAATACGGTAGATAATGTTAAAAACAGTAAAAAAACAATTCCTATAGCTGTGCTGTTTATCAGCGTTCTATCAACTTTATCTTCCTTCATTTTAGGGTGAAGAATTTCATTGGTGTTGTTTACTTGAGGTTGTTTTGTACGTTTGTCGTGGTCCGTCGGACTTCTGGTTGAAATTGTCTTGAATCAAAACATTTTCCAACATTGTTGTTAAAAGCCGAATTTGAAGACCTTGTATTGACTTTTAATGGAGGAATGAGTTCAGTTGTATCCCCCCGTCCTGGGAAAAAGGGGTGAGGAGGGTGAGTTTGGATGGTTGGACTCACAAGTGGAACTTCTCCTCCCAGACCGGGTTGAGGTTCCCGTAGATGGTCTTGGTTCTCTTCTTGGTCTTGCCCACCTGAACGGTCACGTAGGGATCACTAGAGCCGGTCTTATCTTTGGCCTGGAGACCCTGTGCACAAAGCACTGTGTAGATAGAAAGAGAGAGAGACACACGATGAAGATCAACAAATAACCAGGTGAGCGGGTGATGCGGTACAGCATATTAGAAATGTTCTGTAATCACAATAACTCAAAAGCGCTCGTAGCATTTTTTTTCCCCTACATGGGAATCAAATTTATCAGTTATAGGTTGATAGGACCCTTTAGATCTAGTTTAAGGCTTTAAAACCAAGAAAGGGAGAAACTAAAGCTGCTTTCACACTCTACACTCTGGACAATGCCCAGATAATCAGGTCTGGACATTGTCCGTAGTTGGCCTTTCACACGTGTAGCTGACAACCGGAGATTGTCCGTGTCAGACGCGTTAAACACTACCTGGAAATACAAAGTTTAGTTCAGGTGAGGGGCGGAGGCTGGGTAGAGCGTGCAGGAGGTAGGATGTGACGCAATGATGCTGCAGAGTATTACAGCACACCTAAGATGGCGGATGAAGGCCACTGACTTATCAGTACATGTGACTTTTTTTGCGTTGATACTCCATGTATTTGGACGTATCCGCAATATAAACGTGTATTATCTTCTTCTTCTTTGTCCTCCTGGGTTATGACATTAATTACCCTTCTTCATTCACGGAGAGTGGGCATGTCAACTACCGTGGACTACCCTGTACCACCCTGGAATACTTTGTACTGTACCACCCTGTACTACCGTGTACCAGCCTGGACTACGCGGTACCACCCTGTATCACCCTGTACTACCCTGTACAACCCTGGACTACCCTGGACTACCCTGTACCACCCTGTACCACCCTGTACCACCCTGGACTACCCTGTACTACCCTGTACCACACTGGACTACTCTGGACTACTTTGGACTACCCTGTACCACACTGGACAACTCTGGACTACCCTGTACCACCCTGGGTTACCCTGTACCACCCTGTACCACCCTGGACGACCATGTACCACCCTGGACTACCCTGTTCCACCCTGTACCACCCTGGACTAACATGTACCACCCTGGACTACCCTGTACTAGCCTGTAGCACCCTGGACTACCCTGTACCAACCTTGACTACCCGGTACCACCCTTGACTACCACTTAACTCCACCCGATCTCTAATTGTTGCCAAATCGGCAAATCAGGTAATCTGGCCCTTGCTTTAGCCAGAAAGTATTATTTTCTTTGATAGTGAAACTTTAAGTCTTGCTGCATGCAAGACTCAATTGTGATGGTAAACATTTTAAAAGGTCAGGATCAAGTGAATTGAACTTCAGTATGAGGATTGTGAGCACCATGGTGCATCAAACTAAGGCACCAACACTCTCTACATAGGAAAGGAATGGTTCAACGCTGACACAGTCAACACATGTGCAAGTCCCTGTAGCCAGGAGATTGGCAGCTGGCAGCTGGCCCGTTCAAGTTATACTTTATCGACTGGTCTACATTTAACCGATCCCAACTTTAAGGAACAGTGATCAGCCACAGCGGAGCTCCCGTGAAAGAAATACTGTTCTAGGTCCAGCGGTACTAGCAGGAGTGTGTTTGCCTGACATTTATGTTCTTAGGGTGGGAGAACATGCAAACAGCAGACAGAACAGCCCCCGTCAGGTTCAAACTCAGCACCTTCTCCTTGCGAAGCGGCAACCAGCGCTAACCACTGGTCCATCGTGAAGCAGGTGAGGGGCTTGCTGTTAAGTTAATGGCGGTACCTGTGATTGTGATCTTGGCCGACCACTTGGAGGTGCCGTCCAGGACGCTTTGTTTGATGGTTTTCATCTGCTGGGCGTGGATGGCCTTGCTGATGATGAACACATCCCGGATCACATCGAAGATCTCCGGTTTGTTCCTCTCCCTGATCTTCATCCTGTCCTTCATGGCCATGATGATGTTCTGGGTCCTGTTCTCCGCTCCGTGTTTAGAGCTCTTCTCTGCGGCACCTACAGAAAAAAAGAAATCAATGAAGGCATAAACAGAGAATAATAACAGAGATATATATCTTTTAAGATGAAAGAATTGGTGATTTAAATAAACTGGGGTGTGGTGGACCCTGTGGGCGAGGTACAACTTCTGTACTAGTTCATCAGTTCCAGCCAGAATACCTCCAACTTGCACACTGAAAGTGAGAACAATTAGAAGCTAGGAAAGGTTTTGGGGTTTTTTTGGATTTGGTTCTTGACAAATCATTCTGTATAAAGGGGATGGTAGCTCAGGCGGTAAAGCCGATGGTCTAGTGATCCAAAGGTTGCTGGTTCGATCCCAGGCTCCTCCTGCTAGCATGCTGTAGTGTCCTTGAGCAAGACACTTAACCCCTCATTGCTCCTGATGGCTGCGTCCGTCGGTGTTTGAACAATTGTAAGTCGCTTTGGATAAAAGCGTCTGATCAATGTAATGTAATGTAATGTAATAAAAAAGAGTCGCCCTATTGGTCCAACTCTTGTTTCCGTTTGGTTAAGTCAGTGTAACGCACGGCGAGCCAGGGAGGACTTCCTGGACAACGACCGAGAGGAGGAAGAGTCGGTTCGGCTCTGGGTTGTGGACGGAATTCTCACAAGAATCATTTCATCCTCTCAAAATGATTTATTGTGGTGGTGCAAGTGTGTAAATCAGTCACGTTCTATATTAATTATGCCAAATGCCTTCACAATTTGATCGAAATTGTATTCCTCTGTAATAATTTTCAGTCTGTGAGTCGAACATGCACTCTTTTGCCGGAGTGGCTCAAGACTCCCGTGTCTTTTAAAAGATTTGTTCGCCGGGAACGAATCGTCCTACATCTTCAACTATTAGTCGGGCATCAAAGCAATAAGCACAGTTCTATGGGTTCTATTTGTGATGTTTTTGGAGGTGAACAGGGTAGTCTTTGTCCTCCTCCTCTTCTTCTTTGGGGTTATTTCACGTCGGAAGGGTGCCGACTGGGAAACAGGGGACTGCGTTGCTGTTACTCACGCTGCAGACAGTCGGCGTTGAGCAGTTCCTGGCACTTTTCGTGACATTTGACGCCGCACTCGGAGCAGCGCATGCCCTGGCGGGCGATGCCCCACAGCAGCCCCTCGCACTCGTAGCAGTAGGTGGGCGTGGTGGCGGTCCACACCTCGAAGTTGTGCGGCGTGGTGCAGGAGATGGGGTAGATCAGAGCCTGCAGGGTCTTCTTGTACACGTGGTTTTTCTGCAAATTAGGTTTTTTATTTATTTATTTTTTTGTTTATTAAAATGGACAATAAACGGATAAAGGCACTTTTCACTTGGAAGTTTAAAACTGAAGTGCATGTTTATTAGGAGCAATAATTAAAAAATATAAATGTAATTCGGGATTTCACTCAAATAAAAAAATCGAATCATTTTGATCATAAAAAATATATATATATTCATACTTTTCAAAATAAAAATCCAATAATCCTTAAAAGATCCACCAATCAAATAAATAATCTTATTTTGTAATTCAAGTTTGATTTACTGGATACCTGTGCAGTGTTCTACCTTGATTTTGCCATAAAGCTATTGCTTTTATGTATATATATACAGTATATATGAACTCATTGCAAAAATAAAAACAAACTTTTAAACTTTTCTTTAAGCATTGAGGGATTTGTAGAATTTAAAATCATGTCAAATTTTGACTTCTCCAACTAAACTTGAGATTACACTTGTGCCCGTTGTACTCACCAGCTCCTCGTCCTTGATGGAGGAGCGAGCGGCCATGGTGGAGGCGATCCCGGCTTTTCTGGCCTGGACCAGAGACTGCACACCAGGTGGAGTGGAGGAAGGACCACGGACAAATTAACCCAAAAATCAACATGCGTACAACCCCAAGGGAAAAAAAACAAAAAACCAAAAGGGTCCACCCCCAAAGGAGAGTGCTGCTCCGAACAGAACCAAGCGCAGTTTGGCCACAGAGAGGGAGGTGGGGGTGGTGGGTGGGGGTTATTAGAAAAGGTCAGTAGGGTCAAATAGTTATCTGTAGTTAATAGTTCTTTCTTTTTTTCAGAGGCGTTGGTTAGTGGGTTGGCTACTGGAAGACTGGAGTACCAGGGGGAAGGCAACACAGAACCAAAAGAGCAAAGTAGAGGAGAGGAGGGTGTTTTTTTAGATTAGTAGTAAAACCACTGGGAACAACAGAACCCGGGTTAGAGTGTTAACACCCGTGTTAGTTAGGACACATCCCCCCCTTCTCTAGAGGCAGGGAAATGTGAATCGGTCTAATATTGTAATAATAATAATAATAATAATAATAATAATAATAATAATAATAAGGACAACAATATCAAGCAGGTACCAAATCGGACCAAAGAGACGTGTGCAAATGTGTTCATTTGCACCAGTTGGAAAGGTGTTGAAGGCTCTTCAACCCCAACAACACAATAAAGTGATTGACCAACCCAGTGTTTTCCAACCTGATGTCTGTCGCGGCCACGCCCTTCACAAGGAAGTTACCCCACGGCCCCAAACCCCCGTCCTGCCAACCGCAAATCTAGCTAGACGAGAATCGGGAGTCCGCAGTCACTCAAGGCAAAAGAGTGAATCTTCGACTAACAAACAGAAAATAATCACTGTGGATTCAACTAGGTTCAAGGAAAAAAGTAGGTCTGAGATTTGGGCAAAATTCATATTGAATGTGACTGATTTACTCTTTCACATTCCAGCAAAATGAATGGTTTTGACGTAATTGAATGACTCCTGTGAGAATTCCATTCTCAACTAAGAGCCGAAGCGACTGCTCCGCCTCTGGTTCGTCGCTCAGGAAGAGCTCCCTCGCTCACCGTGCGTTGCCAACAGAGAGTCGGAAAATGGAACCACTCTTTTTACTGAGCGACTCGTCAAGAAATGAATCTCAAAAAACATCATCTTTCATCGCCACTAATAGTTCTCATCAGCTCTCATCGGCCCCTTTTCCCTGCTCTAGGCCAACTGTCGATGAGGGGGTGACGGAGAGAGTGTCCCCATCACTGTACCACCCTGGACTGCCCAGTGTCCCCATTTTACTCCGTTTCCTTCCATAAGTAAACAGAGTAAAAAAAAAGAAAAATGAAAAAATCTAAAATTCATCTCAAATGAAACCACACTGTTTTGGCACACTGATCACGCATCATGGGCACAGTCGGTGCCGGCAGCGAGGGAGCGATTGGGGCGCGGAGACGGCCCTGCAGGGCCACTTTACAATGGGGGGCTATTCATTAAACATTGGGGGCTGGAGCCCCGCACGCCCCACCCCTAAGGACACCTCTGGTTTTCCCTTTCCGATGAATACTTGTTCCGATCAACGCAGAGCTGCTGTTCTGCTGGAGCCAGAGCTGATGCGTGAGATGAATTAGTGCAGCAATTTTGATCTTGCAAAACAAGAACTAGAACTTCCACTATTTATGTATTTATGAGCATTTTAGGTGGAACTGTGGTTGAAAAGCCATGTACAATGGTTGAAAAACACTGGTCCAATGCAAATATGTGTCTATAGATGTGTCTGCTGTTTAAAATTAGTCCCACTTGATATTTCATTTTTTGGAGTTAGACAAAGGGGGGGAGGAGGTGAGGGCGGGGTCAGTTGGGTTCTATGAACTTACCATCGCCTGACCAGGGACAGTGAACGCATTCAAGAGAGTTGTGGGGGAGGGGGAATAGTAGTTTTGGGTTCAGGAGAGGGAGGGAGAGAAACATTAGCTTAGTCTTGATTTCAGCTTTTAACTCTTTTTACTATTTTTTATTTTTTTTTGGCCGATAACGATCTTATCTTAGCCCAAATTTACCTCAAAGAGGTAAAAACGCATAACCCACGACTGGTTCCCATACAGTTGTACTGGTTTTACAACGACGCAGTGACACATGCACGCTCACACGCACATAAACGATAGAGAACACACAAACAGAATGAATGGTGGAGATCAAGGAGTTAGAGATTATAGTGAGTACTCAGGAGTAATCGTTATAGTAATAACATAGTAATAATTCATACCCACTAATTTCATCATTATCCATGCACATCATAGTTATTTATTCATCCTATACAGTAAACCCACAACAATACATACCATATACAGTATGCCATATATGGCATGGCAGCTTTTAACTTAACTTAACTATCACCACTTTTTGTATATTCAATATATTTTTGTATATTAGGCTGTATTCGTTTTTTTATTGGGCTATTTTCTTTGAATATCTGGCCACTGTATTGTGCTACGAATTAACAGATTCTGATTCTGGATCCGGTTCTGACGGCGCTACTCACCACGTCGCTGACCAGGGGGATGGGTTTCCTCTTCCGCAGGTCCGGCATGCTGTCGATTCCATACAGACCGGATCCACCGCTGCCGACCCATGAGGGAAAGTACACGTGTCGTTAAGATTTATAAGTACTGAAGGACACAATTGAGTTTCAGCCATTTTGTTAGTCATATGTTTTGTCAAAATTACTTAATTTTGCCTTTGTTTTTTAAATTTGTTTATTACATTTGAAAAGGTGGAATCGCCATTGCTTTAACATGGAATTAACAAATACAAAATACAGCAAAGTTGAGTGATTTTGACTAAAACATGTGTTACAGTAGTTGTCAGTTAAGAGACTAGGAGGTCCTTTTAAGGAAGTTGTCTCACCATATCTTTTGAATTTGTTGATAATAGAGACATTTAGGACAACAAGTACAATAAGTCAGCTGCCATCCGCTGAAATGGGTGAGGGATCATGTCAAATGTTTGTGATAAGTCGTAAAACTAACATGTTTATGCCAGTGTGGTCCTTTAACATGGATTTGTTGCTGAACTCAAGCAAAAAAGATTGCAGTTCTGAAAATATATTAAAGCATTGACAACAATATTACACATATTATTCCTTCATTTTTTAGAATCATTAAATTAGTATCTAGTATATTTCTTTCTCTAAATAACAGTTGGTCATCAATCAAAGACGGACTTACCCCGGTTTGGCCCAAGCCTGTCTCGAGTTCGGTTCTTCATCACGTACCTACAAAATATATATATGTAATCATTCCGATGAACCTTTTACATTGCTTACCGATTAAACAATACCATGAGATGGGTACAAGCATGTGATGGAAATCTAGACTTTGGTTGAGTTTCACACCTTGGATATTAAGAGTGCATGCAAATTGCCAAAGGGATGAGAAATTCACGGTTTCATGTGAAGAACAAAGTCTGTGTCCATGACAGTTGCATAAACACCTAAGCTAGAACAACTATTTAAAAAAAAACAGTCAGAGATAAGGTGAGTTAATGTTGAAACTGCCAGAATGTTGTCCTTGTACCACTATCTCACTGCTGCCGAGACCCACATGTGCTATTTCCAGATGGAAACCCCAGCCTCATGACGATGCCCCATCAATGCTCTGCTTCCTCAAATTATTTTGATTCCATTCTATTAAACGTCCTGGTTCAGAATCTTGAGCTCATTTTGAGTCTTCCGTGTCCAGTGCACTGGAGGACACAACCAATGGAAATACACTAATGCCAAGAAATCAGTAAAATTGTTCGGAAAAGACATCTATGGGCCCATATATATACAGTTCGGCCCACTGAATTGTTTTCTACTAGTAGATTAAGATCTACTTGGTAACTTAAAAGGGAAGTACATGATCCAAATCTTTGCAAGAATTGATACAAAAGCAAAACACCCAAGAAAGAAACACAAAGGATGAGCCTTGAGCGACTCCAGATATATACATAATATGTTTTTTCTCCTCCTCCTAATTAGGTTTCTCAAGTTTCTCAGTTTGTGATGATCTCTGTCTAAAGACCCTGAAAACCCTGAAGACTCTGATAACCCTGAAGACCCTGAAGGCTGTAAAACCCAGAAGACCCTGAAGACTCTGAAGACTCTCAAGGTCCAGTAGACCCTGAAGACCCAGAAGACCGAGAAGACTCTGAAGAATCCGAAGACCCAGAAGACTGTAAAAACCAGAATACCCTGAAGACCCTGAAGACTCAGAAGACCCTGACAACTCTGACGACGCTAAAGACTCAGAAGACCCTGAAGACCCAGAAGACCCCCTACCAAAGCATGAGCTTCCGACCGCTTTAGAAAACCTTCTTCATGAAACTAGGATTTCCCTCCTCAAGGGTTAGAAAAGATGGATTCTATCTTCAGAAAGTAGTTGATAAACTGAGTGTTATAAAGCAGTGGTTCTCAACTGGTGAGTCTCGATCCCAAGCTGGGTCGCAGGTCTATTTTGCAAAAAGGCCGTGGTGTATACATACAATTTCAAAAAAGGATATATAAACATATTTGAAGTGTATCAAATTTCAGATGCAATGCTTTTACTTTGAAACACTGTTCCAAAATGTGGCGTGTTGCTGGAGAAATATGGATCCTGTGCCTAGATCAAATTAGATCCAGTGTTATAAAGCAAAGACACAAAACCCAACCAGTGAAACTATATTATTTACAATAACTTAAAGCATGAGATAATGCCTGTGAAATATATACATTCACCCCGGAATATCCCATGTCCCTCTTGAAAAGAAAATATTGAAACCACAGTCCAAACAAGCAGCAAATTGGTACTGAAGCCAAAAGGAAAACAAAAAAAACCAGGGAACCATGCTTCAAGGAACCAAAATATGCAGCAATGAGAAGAAGAAAAAAGACAATTAAATGATAAGGAATAAAAATAAACAATAAAAGAAACACCACTCATCAAATAGTTAAACAAGAGGTTTCATTGTACATGTGTAACCTGATCGTCTTCTCTGGCAAACTCTGTGAAGGGAAAAAAAAAAACATGAATGGAGATTCTGCAGCTGAGAGAATAGTTTGGAACACAATACAAAACATTGTGCTTCAAAGTGAATAAAAAAACGTCAACTAATTTACATTAAAAAAATAAGACATACAGTATATTGTGCAGGAATTGCAGTTTCAGAATATCAGGTAATTTTGGTTTGAAGGTGCATCACTCCAGTTGTTGCTGGTCCAAGAAATATGCATCGATAGAAATATGCAGAGGCATTTTTTGCTTGAATTTAATTAAATCAAGCAAAATGAAAAACAATGCTACCTTGGATAAACTCGTCTTGGGAATGGGATCCCTGGGATCCCTGGGAGCCATGAGAGCCGTGGGAGCCATGGGAGCGGTGGGAGCCATGGGAGCCATGGGAGCCATGGGAGCCGTGGGAGCCGTGGGAGCCGTGGGAGCCCTGCGCCGACCTGGACAGTCTATGTTGGGTTTGCCTCTTTTCCCGTAGAATGCGCTGGAAGTTTGCGATGCGTTCTCTGTGACCTGCGTCTTCTGGCTTCCTGTGGTCCAATTCCCCAAAGGCCTGGTGCTCACCTATTGGACTCAAGCCCGGCTCATCTGGACTGAGGACCGGAAGCGACCGACCCGTCAAGCTCTGGACCTTCCCTGGACCTTCTGATCCGTGGTCCAATGGTGTGAGGTCTGGATCGGACGTCTCTCCGTCTGTTGGGTATTCTGCTTTTCCGTGAGAAAGCTCTATGGAATAATACTCGGTCGGGGTGCAGGCAGAGAGGCTTGCTTCATTGGAGGACTCTTGAATGGAGCAGGTGAGGACCTCATTTGTTTGGCTACAGTCCAGATATACTGAGGCCTCACTGAATTCATCCCCTTGAGAGACTACATCACTGTGGTTCTGCGTGTTGACTTCCTCCTCTATGGGCTGGGGCGTGACCTTTCCTTCTTCTATAGATCGTGTCATGGGGGAGTCGAACACCTCAGAGCTGCCATCGTCTTTTGCAAACTCAGGACTGGATCCCTCCAGCTTTTTGAATGCCCCTTTTAAAGCTGACCTGAAAGTCAGCACAGCCTTACTCAAAGTCTTCACATCAAACCCTACAGCGAGGGCTTCAGTTGCATTCTCAAGGTCAAAGTTTTCAGCTGTCTCATTTGACACCAGAATTCCGACGGTTTGGGTGTCGTCCATCCACTCCCTGTCCAAGCTTTCAATAGAACAAGCCAGAGTTTCAGCAGACGACAGACAGCGGTCGGCAGGAGACTGCTGCTCTGGATAGCTATCCTCACAGTCGGTCATCAGCACCGTGGAGGAGCTCAGGCTCCTCAAGGGACCACTGCTCAGTTCGTCTGCATAGGCGTCCATGGTGTGGTAACCAGAGCTACGTGAGAAAGGGCAGTTAGCAGCACAGTCACACTCCATGTTGGGATCCTCTGCTTGGGGCCTGGGAGGCCTCCAACCCAGCATGCTGGAAGAGCTAGAGGGCGAGTTGTAATGATTTCCAAACAACAAGGAGAGGTGCTCGGAGCTGCTGTGCGACGACTGCCCAGCAGTGCTGCTTTGCGTTTCTTCTGTGGTGCATCTGTCCCACATGGCTATACAGTTGTCCAACTCCTCCCCGCTGTTGATGCACGAGCAGTTATCCTCCTCACTCCAACCACCCTCTCCACTCACACTGTGCTGCATGTCCACAGAGGCCCAACTGTCGAAATGTCCACAAGCAGATTTGTATCCATTACCCGATTCTGGCCAGACAGAACTGTGGCATGAGGACAAGGAGCTGGTGCTCGGGCAGTCTTGTCTACATTGATGCTCCAGAAAGCACAGGTTAGTGGTCCTTGCACCCAAAGTGTGCATCTGTGGGCTTTGGCCTGAGTTCTTATGGTCTGCTTGTTTTGACGGTTGACCAACTGGATCCTGTCGCCAATGTTTCGGTGATGTGTCAGCTGGAACAAGCTCTGAATATTTCCCCCACTCACCATGATCCAGCAGTGGACTGGTGGCTCTTCTGTGGAGGCTGGTTATGGCATTCTGCCGACCTAGGCTCCCTCGCCTGAGTCTTGTTGTTTGCGGGTGAGGAGATTTGGTTGGGGGTGGAGCTGCAGCACCGGAATACAGCTCCCCTATTTCACTGAGCACTGCATCCACGCAACAAGACACCTCATCCACGGAGCCTCGCACGGATGTAAGATACTCCCTCAGGTCTGAGATCTCCTCCTGGATCTTGTTGATGCCTCTCAGCTCCTTCAATATGTGCTGTACTATGTTACTGGAGCTTTCTTCTGCCTGTTCATCTTTCGCCTCCTCCTGTTGTGCGCCAGCTGTGTCTTTGATAATCCTGGGTATGGTGTCTTCCACAACACCAATGCCATCCTGACAGTCGGAGCTGCTGTTTTCTCCAGACGGGGTGAGGTCCAGTGGTTCGGGTGTAGAAAGATTAGAGATGACAGTGCAGGGAGCCTTAAGATGGCCTTCTGTACGTAGCTCCAGCAGCCCCAGCAAAGGCGTGCTTAGCCCAGCTGCATGGCTGTGGCCGTTGGGCACCAGATGGAGCTCGGTCAACTCTCCACTGGAGGGGCCTCTCCTCAGTCCACATATGAACATTTCCTGTTCCACCTCTACCAATGACAGCTGGTGGGGAGGATCATCCCCAGGTTCCTGCGAGAACTTGATCAGCTTCTTTTCTAGGCTTCCCCTTTCCTCCACCTTAGGGCTCTGGGATTTAGTTTTGACCAGCTCTTTCCTCTTGGGCGACTGCCGTGGTGGTGACTCTGGCGAGTGGTAATGCCTGTCTGGTCCACCAACTTGTCGTCTGGAGAACATCCCTGAGAGGTCCACTCTGTCTGCCTCAACCTTCCCACCTCAACCCCCTTGGACTGACCAACAGAGGTCAGGGGTCACAGAAGTCTAAGTATTGACATCATCCTGCCTGTTGAGGGGGCCAATAGAGACCCTTCACAGTTCACTGACAGGAGAAGCACGAGAGTCAAAGGGTGAATCAATGTGTTAAATACAGAAAAGGTTTTATATTGTAAGCATTGAAATGTGTTGAAATAAGCTAATAATAGCATATCACATGAATATAACATATCATTGTGTAGCTTTGGTTTGTTGTCCTGAAAAATGTATAAAATGTGGCTTCAAGACTACTGCTCCCAAATTAATTTCATACTTTTCCTTTTAACTAAATTCTAACATACATTCTAACATATTAAACCAGCATACAGCAAGGCCAAACCAGCCAAAAAGATAGATATTTTTTCCCGCCACTTTTCGACTACTTCATTCCGGGCTTTGCTAACATTCCACTGTTTCTGTCCAACAGGGCAAAAAGTAAAGAAAGGGTGAACAACCCACCACTCTAGCGCATGTGAAATGGTGATTACAAGGTCGTTTTATAATCGAAGAGGGAATTTAAATGCATGATGTAAACTCATGTAACTCTGTGAGTTGTCGAGCATTGTTTTGCGTATATATATATATATATTTTTTTTTTGTGATCGCACTTGAGAGAAATGCAATCCTTAACATCTGGGTTCATTTCCAACTTCTCAATTAATTTATACCCAACATACCTACACCAATAAGTTACCCTGTGCCCAGGCTCACACTTTGTATGTTCTCACATTTTTAGCTGCTTCTGTTCTGTATTTTGGGCAACTTCTGCATAACCTGACCTGCTCTTTACACTCGCTGAGCAGGGACATGAAGCACCATGCAGCAGCAGCGGCGGCGGCGGCAGCGGCGGCGGTGGCAGCGGCAGGGAGAGGAAGTGGATCAGTGTAATCATGGAGCTCGGGGACGGACAGCTCAGTAATTAGACGACACATCGATTCTCTGATCTCAGGACATGTCACTCTGCTGCCCCCACCACCACCACCACTGCCAGCTGCAGGAACCTCCAGGCTTCTGGACCATTCAGTTTAATTCATTCTGTTCTGTTTGGTGTGGTTCTGTTGTGTTCTGCACTGTTCGGTTCTGTTCTTCTCATTCTGCTCTGTTTTTTTTTCTGTCCCATTCCATTTGGTTTGGTTCATTGTGTTGATCGGTTCTGTTGCTCATATTATTATTATCATCATTATTATTAATAATATTACTATGTATGTACGGTATGTAAACCTGGTTCTATGAACATACCTTTAGTTGTCTGGACAACTTGCCTTTTAACTTCAGTTCTTAAATGAAATCAAAGATTGAATCAACGCTAAAATGTAAGATGACATTAAAAGATATACTGTACATAAACAGTACATCATATACGTCATATAAAACTATCGAACACCTTTGCTCCATAACTTTACCTATCACCGACGGTAACTGTGCCAAAAAAAATGGCATTGAGCATTTACAGGCACTGATCCAATAATGCCAAGAAAACCATTGGAAAAAACCCAAAACTATAGTGAGGAGTAATTACGATTTAAAACAACATTCTCTGAGGAATGATCCTGATCCTCCAAGGTCTGCACTGACTCCATTTTTATACCCAAATATATATATATATATATATATATATATATATATATATATATATATATATATATTTATAATAATAATAATAATAATAATTATTATTATTATTATTATTATTATTATTATTATTATACTGCAGAAATCAAGGTTTATAGACAGCTCAAACCAACTGGGAATGCTGGGTAATTTTGTAGTAACAGCCATTAGCGATTGTCATCGCTCTCTTTTGGACTGAATAAAAACGCCTTTTTATGATAAACTATTATTATTAACTTCACTGGACGATGATGGATGCATATATTCAGAGCGCAGAGAAGTGTGTGCAAAAGCGTTCCGGCCTATCTGACTTAACGCCATTTCAAAATAAAAGTTCCACACCGTAAACACATCAACTTAGATCTGTGTGGAACTTTGAAGTGGTGGTCACAGTTAGTTACGCCAGCACAAATAGACACGGAGAGCTTTTATACTGAAACACCTTCAAGTGATTTGCAGGAAAACTGTCTAAACAATCACTCAGGGCTAACTGGTATATCAACATGAAACAAGTAAAAACCTATAACTATAATGCCAAGGTGGACCTTACCTTCGGAGAGAAGCAAAGTGAAATCAAGACAAAACAGAGGCAAACAGCGATGGGCATCCCGGTGGATCCATCAAATCCACAGAGTAGAGCGGCTCCGCACAAGAGCAGCGATCGCAAGCAACAGAGACACAGAGAAGAACATGGTTCTGCAGCTCTGTGTGGCCCCCAGATCCAGCCCCTTCCAGCGTGGCGATGGGAGGTGAAGGAGCAGACGTCTCCTTGTGGAAGGGCAGGAGCTCCAGTGCTACGGCGGCTCCAGCCCCACGGTGACCACGCCCCTTTCACTGCTCGCTCCCTCTCTCCGTCCTCACCCCCCTCACCCCCCCGTCCCTCTCTCTCTCCCTCCCTCCCTCCGACGACGTGACCCAGCGACGAAGATGATCTGAGGCAGGGAGACGGCCAAGTCTCAGCTCCCTCCGTCCATCCGTTCATCCATCCACCCACCCGTTCATTCATTTATCCATTCATTCATAACATATGAAATAATATATATGTGTATACTGTATATACGGTATATATACTGTATATACAGTACATATACACAGTATAGTGTATATGCTATATATAGAGTATATATACTGTATATATACAGTATAAACAGTATACTGTATATATACTGTGCATACAGTATATTCACTATAAATAGTATGTACAGTGTATATACACTGTACAGCATACTATATATGCTGTATATATATAATATACACATACTGTATATACAGTTTGCTGTACAAGCAGAATATACAATATATACTGTATATACAGTATACTCTATATACACTGTATATACACTGTATATAACAACTGTTATCACACACACCAGTAAACAAACACAGGACGAATTAACGCGACACAATAAACGTGAAAATGGGATTTATTTACAAGCCACCGGGGTCCACAAAGTGATTCTTGGAATTGGGTCTGGCTGCGCATCCCTCCATCCACCCATCCCACCATCCCTCCATCCACCCATCCCTCCCTCCCTCCCTCCATCCACCCATCCCTCCATCCCTCCATCCACCCATCCCTCCCTCCCACCATCCATCCATCCATCCACCCATCCCTCCATTCACCCATCCCTCCCTCCCTCCATCCATCCATCCCTCATTCCACCCATCCCATTCCCCCTCGACTCTGAGGACACAAAAGATTTTCGGGGTAGAAGAACCATGACATTCACCACACATCGGGTATCGTTTTCCATTTTCCTCCTTGAACGCGGGCCAGACGCGTCACCATGTTTCATCCGCTCCGAGTCCGAGTCCCGACCGCTCATTTATTGTTAGAGAGCCTCCCTGACACGCCTGTGACAGATTAACTACCAATTCTAATTCATTACGGTCTTCTCAACGTTCAGCCTTGCGGCCTTAAGTGCTTCCCTATGTCCCGTGATAAATAATATTTGGACGGCGTTCACCTTGCTCGGCCCACCGCTCCCCATCGCCTTCCATCAGCCATCTACACGGCCACCGCCACCAGCACTCGCAAACCAATCACCGTAATAGAGAGTGGCTGCAAAACCCAACCCCGGGAATGAAAACCCAACCCCGGGGATGAAAACCCAACCCCGAGAATGAAAACCCAACCCCCGGGATATAAACCCCACCCCGAGAATGAAAACCCAATCCCGGGTATGAAAACCCAACCTCAAGAATGAAAACCCAACCCCCGGGTATGAAAACCCAACCCCCCGGTATGAAAGCCCAACCTCGAGAATGAAAACCCAACCCTGGGAATGAAAACTCAACCCCGAAAATGAAAACCCAATCCCGGGTATGAAAACCCAACCTCGAGAATGAAAACCCAACCCCGGGGATGAAAACCCAACCCCCAGGATATAAACCCAACCCCGGGGATGAAAACCCAACCCCGGGGATGAAAACCCAACCCCCAGGATATAAACTCAACCCCGGGACGTTACAGGGATGTTACAGTATATGGGCTTGATGGAAAGGATGGGCCACATTGGGGCCATTATTATCATGGCTGACCCGATCCGGGCGGATGAAAGTTGGGACCAGGGGGATAGGATTGGATACTTCGACTACCCCCAAAACCACCGGTCAACCTGATCAGGGCGGGCCCAGGGCATTGGAATTCAACACTTTTTCATGGTGTTGACGGAATCGCGTTGCACGGAGACGTTCGGCGGCGTCCGAGACTCGGCTTGCGACACCGCGGCAGTCGATCCGCTCGACTCGACTCGACTCGAAAAGAAAAGCGTCGCCCAGTCCGTCCGACTCCCGGTTGGGTGTGATTCGGTCGGGGCTGAGCGAGGGATGACGCCCTGAAGTCAGCTGGGCTCTGAGTCGCGAGCGGAATTCTGGCGGGAATCATTTTCATTCCGTCCAAAGTATTTATTTTGGTGGAACGTAATGAGTAATTCAGTCACATTCAGTATGAATCACGCCAAAATGTCTTCTCACCCTTTTTCTGGCTCGTACTTTTAATTCAGTCCCCGGTGATTATTTTTAGTTTGTGAGTCCACTCTTTAGCTGGAGTGACTCCTAACTCCCCGCTCGTTTAACAGAGGTGTTCGCGACGACTGAATCGTTTGCGACTCTTGCATCACTATCTTTTAGATGGCCATATTAATAATAATAATAATAATAATAATAATAATAAGATTCTACAATTCTACATGTTTCTGACATTTTTAGAGGTTAACAGGATCGTGGTTTGAGTGCCGTTGGATTATTTGATTGTTAAAAGGAGTTGCCGTGGGGGGTAAAGGTTGGAGTGCGCTGATGGATCAACACCTCCCGCGGCCGTTCTTCCCAATTTCTCTCACATACACGCTCTCTCCCTCCTTCATCTTCCTCTCTAATTCAGTTCCCCCGCCCTCCCCTCTCTCCCCCCGGGGTCAGTTCACCACTCCATTAGTTTGGGTCCCGGCGGACGGAGGAGGGAGGATGTTTTGGATATTTTGGAGAGCCGCGCGAGACGACAGCAGGAATGAAAATGTGGAACTGCGCTGCGTTCGTGACAAGCTCGTTCGTTTCCAAACTCCACAAATTGCTTTTCAAGAGATTAACTTTGGGAGGAAAGGAAAAAAGAACGTGGCTTCCAGCGCTCAGTAAGCCTCTCTTTGTATTTCATATTGCCATAATGATTGATAAAGAAAAAAATAGAATTCGAGAATAAAGTTAGAGTTATATTACTGCATGATTCAAATTAAAGATTGAATTATTGGTAAAAAACACTTTTATGACTTTTGCTTCAACCACGAAGATTGCTGTACAGACAATTATGATAATAACAGTCTGAATAATAATAGCCAAATACACTGCAGCAATAAAAAAATAATTAGAATAATAATAATAAAAAATTTATTTTAAAGATGGGGTTATTATTATACAGAGGAATTCCAAGTTGAAACAAATGATCAAACTTTTATAAATTACTATTATGATAATAAATTATTATTATCATTAGGGGTCCAGCCTGCATTATTATTATTATTAATAATAATAATAATAATAATAATAATAATAATAATAATATTTTTAAGATAGGGTTATTATTATTACAGAGGAATTCCAAGTTGAAACAAATGAACAAACTATTATAAATTACGATTATGATAATAAATTATTATTATCATTAGGGGTCTAGTTTATTATTAATAATATTATTATTACTACTACTACTACTACTAATAATAATAATAATAAACAAAGCAAATCCATGTTGCCAAATGACAGCCATGGCAGAAGGAGGGTTATGAAATTTTGTCTGAATATGTATTGAAAGATATGCAAAGCAAAAAAAATAAAGCAAACATTGTTATTGTTAATGTTGATGGATCCATTGTTTTTTATGATGTGTTCTTTGTTCGTATTAACTCAGGAGCAATGAGCGGTGAAGGACGAGCTCCCGTGCGTCAGAACACTCTCAAAGTACCAGGGGTGAAACTCAACCGGAAGCAAGGGAAAATGTCGAAAAAAGGGAGAAGAGGGCAGAATCTGGGTCCGGGTCAGAGGTCGTTCGGCCAGAGGGGAAGGGATCGGAGGTTTAGAGGAAGAGGAGGGATAAGGGGAGAGCATCCACCCACCTCCCGGAGCTGCACTCGGACTTTGTTGACGGCCTTCAGCCAGCGCACCCTTGACGGGGAGAACGGCAGCGGAGCTCCTTCGTCGTGGAACCTGGAGAACAAACAAGAACCGCTTGTCATGTTCAGAGGCAAAACCGTCCAGAGGCGTCGAGAACTCATCTCATCGTCATTATCGTAGCTCTCACGGACGGCTCATGGTTGGTGATGCAAGGCTGACGAGCAACTCGCTCCTCGCGAAAACGATTCCTGTGAGAATTCCCTTCACGACTGACACCGAACTAAACGTAACGACTCTTTTCACCGAGCGACTCGTCAGGAACCCGATCTGAAAACAGAGCGGAACCTTTCATCGCCGCCAACAGTCGTCACTTCCAGAGTGAAGCTTGTTGTGATGAACACGGAGCTGCTGTCCTGCTGGAAATGATCAATAATTTGTGTAATAGTGTCGTAATAATAGTGTCATAATAATAGTGTCACAATAATAGTGTCATAATAAAAGTGTCATAATAATAGTGTGATAATAATAGTGTGTTAATAAATTTGGCTCTTGCAACACAAGAGCTACTTTCCATCATTTATTTATTTTAAGTGGAATCTGACAACTCCTACCAACACTGCTACTACTTCTACTGCTACTACTCCTACTACCACTACAACTACCACTACTACTACTCCTCCTACTTCTTCTACTCTGACTACTACTAACCCTACTTAGACTCCTTCTACTCCTCCTACTACAACTACTACTACTCCTACTCTGACTCCTCCTACAACTACTCCTAATACTACTAGTACTACTACTCCTTCTACTACTACTCCTACTCCTTCTACTCCTACTCCTTCTAGTCCTACTCCAACTACTACTCCTTCTTCTCCTACTACTACTCCTACTCCTTCTATGCATACTACTACTTATACTACAATTTCTTCTTCTAATCCTACTTCTCCTTCTACTAGTACTCCTACTACTACTCCTACTTATTTGACTACTACTCCTACTACTACTTTTTCTTCTCCTACTCCTACTGCTATTTCTTCTACTATAATTAATTATACTACTCCTCCTACCACTACTACTCCTTCTACTACTACTACCACCACTACTTATACTACTACTAATACTTCTATACTACTACTACTACTACCACTACTACTACTACTACTCCCACTACTAAACTACTACTCCTACTATACTACTATACAATTAGACAACTACTACTACTACTACAACTACAACTACTACTTCTACTCCTAATACAACTTCTCCTCCTACTACAACACATCATACCTTTGAAGTTTGGTCGACCGCCTCTCTGCTACCAGAGCGTCCTTCTTCACGCCGTGGCCTCCTTCCACGGAGCTTCCCCGGCGGGTCGCCTCCTCTCCGGCCACCGAGTGACCGTTGGCGGGAGAATGGTGAGGAGGATGGTGATGAGGGTGGTGTGCGTCCGCCCCGTTGGCGGTGGAGGAGGAGAAGGAAGGGCGGAAGCCGGTGCTGTGGTAGGAATGGAAGGACTCCTCCAGCTCCGACCCGCCGGTGCTTTCCTGGCCCGTCTCGCTGAGCTGCGAGCTGATCTGACTCAGATTGCCTGACGAGCCAAAGCGACTACTTTCCACCGGACTAGATTTTGGTGAAAGGAGGAGGGGAAGATGCTTCGCGTTAGAATAACGTACGGGGAATGGCATCCGAAGCAAGACAGAACCTCCCGCAAAATGGCGCTGGTTTGTTTTTAGATTTAGTACCAGATAAGTGGATGGGTTTACCCCAAAGAACAAACCCAATCAGAGACTAATTTGACCTCTTATTGTGCTCCCTTAGTGTGCAGATGGAAAAAGAAATGGCTTGTTTTGAATCTCTCTAATGGAGGACCCCAACCCATCTGGTACACAAGAACCCAAAAACGAATCTCTAGAAGTATTTTCCAGATTTGCTTTCAGTATATCAATATCAACAGCACAACTAGTGGAGCTCACAGAACCTCGAACGTGGTGTGCATGGAGGACAGGTGAAAAGGTACCCAACCTTACAAATTCAATATTTCTACCATTTTACCAGTTCAAATCAGCCATATTTGATTTAGCGCCTGAATTGTAAACATAATGTATATGCAAAAAGATATATATATATATGTATATATATATATATTTTTTTTTTTTAATGGAGAATGCACATTTGCTTCAGTGAGGTTAGGTATCGTTTCACAGAATGGTTGAAAATACACACAAATTCAATTGCGGCGGTTAGGATTGATTAGTGCATTGGTGATATAACAAATTGGATTACGATATGGAATATAAATATAACAGGAATTGACACTTCCACATGATTTATCTGAGAATCAGTCTTGGACATTTATTGACGATAATAATAATTACAATATTATTATTATAATTGTTTTTATCATTTGTATTATTATGATTAATAATAATAATAATAATAATAATAATAATAAAGCTTAACTGACTGTATAAGCTCTAAATTTATTTGTATAATGTATTAGCTCCAAAATTTAATTTGCCAATACATAGGCTGTAAAAGAATCAAACCAACTGGTATTCCCATCTAGTTCAGGAAGTAATGTGGTTAAATTATATTGAAATAAAACTTTGTCCAAGATTTCATGATTTTCACATGTAAATTCCGGTCATATGTATATTTCTTCCAATCTAGAACCGAAAGTTTTTTTTAAGGTATGTTGTACTGAAACATAAATGGAAAAACACAGAAAAACACGACAACACATAAATATAAAAAAATGAGATGAAACTTGTTGGATGGACTGCAGAACTGGACAGGAAATACTCTCCAAAATGTCAATGCATCATAAATGGTAGTGTGGAGATTTGCCATTTATTATGCTTCATTACTAGCCTTTTTGCATTCTTGGACCGGGTGTCCAGCTGCACTCCAGAGGTGGGACCTGCAGAAGGGTGGGTGTCTACAAGACTTGCCTTCTCCTGTTGAGGCAGGGATGCTGAAGGATCTAAGTCAGGGGTGGAGATGTAAACCTGGGGTTTCACTACATCACCCGAGGAACCTACCAATTCCTTAGCATGGGCATCGGATGCTGCACCCCTTTGAACAGACTGACCACTTGTTTGGGTGACCGCTTTGGACTGGGGTGGTACCACGGGGGCAGCTTGCGTGGATTTTGAAGGTTCTGTTTGCCAGGGAAAACTTATCTTTGCCCCAAATAACGACGTTGTAGGTGCCCCTTGATTTGATTCCGTGGCGGGCATTTCCTCTTGGAACATGCTTGCTGATAGTGTTTTAAATCCTGAGAACAGACCGCCGACTGCCTCCGTTTGGGGCATTGAGGGAGCAGCCGTGGGCAACGTTGGTGGCGATGAAAAAAGTGAGCCAAGAGATGTTCCTCCTGAATCGCCTGATGCTGACATGAAGCCAAACAAGGACTTCGCCTGAGGTGGCTCTGCATTCTTAGTAGACTGATCAATATGAGCAGCTGTTCCAGTATCAGCTTTATTGGTGTCTGGTGGGGCTGATTTGTCAACATCTTTATTTTCTGCTTCCCCTTTAATCACAATGGGCATCTCATGTATCACCTCTTCTTCCAAACCTGCCTTTTGCTTTTCAGTCGTATCAGTTTGACGTTTTTCATTAATTGTGTTGATTGTTGTGTCTACGCTACTTCCTGTTTTGGCGAGGGGTTTTACTTCTTTTTCAATTTGACATGAGTCCATTGTTTTGATTTCACTCGGCTCAACGCTGCCTTGAGGTCGATTAGGTGAGGAGCTTTCTTTTTTATTTTCTAGCTGTGTTGTGGTTCCAGGTACCGGTTTAACCTCAGCTGACTTAGGTGTCTGTGCCATGCTGCCAAATAATGATCCGCCAATGCCCCCAATACCCCCAAGTATTGATGCCCCGGCCTGAGTTCCTGCAGTCTGGGCAGTTCCCCCTCCAAACATTCCTCCAAGCAAAGAGCCACCACTCTGAGGTTCTGCAGTCCGGACAGTGGCCCCACCAAACATTCCCCCAAGTAACGATCCTGCAGTCTGAGAACCTGGAGGTTTGGATGTGGATCCTCCAAACATACCACCTAATATTGAACTTCCAGTTGGAGGGGCAGTTGTTTGAGAAGCCCCCTGGGGACCAGATCCACCAAATAACCCTGAGAGTAATGACCCCCCTGTCTGAGAAGCTGCAGACCCTCCAAAAATACCCTCTAATAGAGATCCAGTCTGAGAAGTTTGGGGTGCAGTTTCCCCTGGACCAACAGCCGCTGCTTTTTGCTGTTGTTGAGGTCCTTGAACAGGTGCAGCTGCTGGTTTGGAAAGTGGGGAAACAACGTCCGAGACTGTATCTGCTGATGAGTCAAATACAGTTTTCTCTGGCTCTGGTGGCTTCTGTTGTTGATCTACGCCTGGAGTTAGTGACTGAGCTGTAGGTGTTCCCTCTTCAGCCTTAGGCGGGTGTTCTGTTTCTACATGTACTCCTGCATCTTTGGAATGATACTTGTCAGTTGAATCAGATGGTTTATCCGAATCCTGACCTTGAACAACAACAGATATTGGCTCAGGGGTGCTTGTCACCAATTGAACAACTGCACGATGAGGTTGTTTAAGTGTTTCTTCATTGGGGTCGTTAGGAGCAGAATTAACTGATGTTTCAACAGGTTTGGTCTGTGATGCAGGTGGAGCTGGCGCTCCAAACTTTGACAGTAAACCTTTACCAGGTGTCTCATTTGGGACAGAAGCTCCAGGTAATATACCACCCAACAATGATCCACCGGTCTGTGAAGTAGTTGGCTGAGAACCTGAACCCCCAATTATACCTCCCAATATCGACACCCCTGTTTGAGGTGCTTGAGTTTGAGAAGCAGCGCCACCAAAAATGCCACCCAACAAGGATCCACCAGTCTGAGGTTCTGCAGCTGTTGACATCACAGATCCTCCAAACATCCCACCCAAAACAGATCCTCCAGCTTGAGAACCAGCAGCTGGGGAAGCATTTCCTCCAAATAAACCTCCAAGTAGTGACCTGCCTGGTGGAAGAGCTCCTGCCGGAGAAATAGAGCCTCCGAACACCCCCTCTAATATGGACCCTCCAGTTTGAGGAGTAGTGGCCTGAGGGGAAGATCCTCCAAACATTGAGAACAATCCTTTTGCTGGTGGCTCTTTTGGGGCTGATGATGCAAGTGTAGAGCCTGAAGGGGGTGACCCTGTTTGACCTGTACTAGGCTCACTACTGGGTCCAGAAAACATTGAAAGTAAACCTTTTCCTGCACCGTCTAAAACAGATCCAACCTGTGATGACGTTGCCTGTGCACCTGACCCATTAAGCAAAGACAGAAACCCTAAAGCTGGTGGCTCTTTAGGTGGAACAGACTCCTGAGTTGCAGATTGTGGGATGGACACATTTTGCACTGTGACAAATTCAGATTTGGGTTCTGCAACTGCACTGTCAAATGGTTTAATTGTGGTACCCTCATTGGAAGAATCTGTTGGAATCTCGGTAGCATCTATGGCCTGGATCGTGTGCGGCTCAACGAATTTGATACTAGCGTCAGGCAATGGTGACCGTTTATCTGCCGTGTCATTGGAGATTGAACCATCAGGAATAATGCTACTAGAGTTAGATGACCCTGTAGATGCTTGTTGCGAATTGGAAGAATTTAAAATTGATAGAAGACCAGAAGTCACTGGCTCTTTAGAAGGAACAGTAGAACTACCTGAAGTGTCGCTTGATTGATGTGGGGGTGACATGGGGCCACTAAAAATAGAGTGTATTCCCTTAGCTGATTCTTTAGGTGCTGAAGTTCCTGGGGTTGAAGTTCCTGTACTTCCTGTTGTAGTTGTTGTTGGGGGCGGCGCAGTGCTAGGCCCACCAAACATAGAGAATAGACCTTTTGCTGGACTTTCATTAGACGAAGACAGGCCACCAAACAGACCGCCGAGAACTGAACTGGCTTGTTGTCCCTGAGGCTGAGCTTGTGTTTGCGGTCGAGGTAATTGATGTTGAGCTTGTGGTTGAGGTTTTGGTTGAGAAGATTGTTGAGGTGGCGTTTGACTGGGACCGCTAAACAATGAAAACAGCCCCATGGCTGGGCTTTCACTTGAACTAGAAGCACCTGGCAGAATTCCCCCAAGTATGGACCCTGTTTGGGATTGCTGTGAGCTAGGACCTGCAAACATCGAAAGAAATCCCGTGTTTGGGGGATCCTTGGGCGGAATAACCCCCTGGGGAGGCACTTCAGCTGTATGTTTAGTTTGAGGAGGTGGCTCTGGAGGACTTGGACCTCCAAACATTGACAGAAAGCTTTTACCAAGAGATTCTTGTGGAGGAGCTTGAGGACCTGTGCCTGTGGATGTTGAGTTTGCAGCTTGTGGGGAAGGCTGGGTAGGACTTGGCCCACTGAACATAGACAATATACTTTTACCAATGGATTCTTGTGGAACGGCACTTGAAGTCTGTGCCGGCATCGGGGTCCCAGTTTTAGGTGTGGTTTGTGCAGTACTTGGCCCAGTAAATATTGACAACAAACTTTTGCCCAGTGATTCTTCATGTTGAGCCTCAGAACCTGGACCCGGTGCAGGTGCCTGAGATGAGAAACCAGCTTGGGTGGGCATAGATGTTCCTGACAGCATCTCTCCAATGGAAAACCCAAACAATCCCCCAGCTGGTTTGGTTCCTTGTTCCTGTTTTGTCTCTCCTGTCGGTGGCAGAGTTTGTGACCGGCCTGGCGCAGAGTCTGTGGCAGAATTAGAAGAAAATATTTGAGACATGCTTTTGTGTGGTTGCTGGGTTTGAGTTGGCCGAGAAGAACCACTTTGGTCCATTGTCCGCTGTCTCTGTAAACCTTTTGGTCTAGATGCTGATGTCAGAGAACTGTCTGACGCACTGGGCTTTGATGTCTGTTGCTGTGGTGGAGGAGGCTCAGAGCTAAATAAGCTGCTGATTGATCCAAACAGATTTGATACTCCTGTAGCTTCTTTGTTAGGAGTAGTGCTGCCTGGTAAGGAAGTTGTGCTACTAGCTGTATTCTGCTGGTCTGAAGGTATCGGAGATCTTGGGGGCTCTGGCTTGGGCTCCTCAATTCCAACTGCAGACTTGAAGTAACTCATGAGGCCTGCCTGTGGTTGGTCACTTTTTGTTTCTACTGGCCTATTTTCTGGGAGATGTGGTTGACTCTGTGCCAGTGATTCTGATCTATATGGGGAATCTCTTGAGCCCAAAGGCTGTGTGACTGTCTGCTGTACAGGAGGAGTTGCCTGTTGTGACATTGTGGCCTGACGTGGAAGTCTTGGTTTTTGGGATGTAGTCATTTGAACAGATGTTGGTGGTGTTGGCAAAATTCGAGAATGACCGGGGGCTGGAATATGTGTTTGCCTTCCACTGCTTTGTGGAGAGGTCACAGTGGGTGGATCCTCTTTAATGATTTTTGCCTTCAGACTTTGGAGACCTGATGACAGAATGTTCTTGGTCTGTTGGTCAGGAACTTCAATCCTTGGTGACAACTGTTGATCATGAGGCCCTACACCATCTTTGTTTGTGTCTGACTGAGAAGATTTTCCCACAAAGGAAGATATGAGAGAGGATATTTTCTTCACTTGACGATTAGGCTGTTCTTCCCCAGGAGCCACTCTCTTCCTCCATTCTTGCTCTGATGTATCATCTACATGCTTCACTGTGATCCCAGTAGAAGAACGTCGCCGTTTCTCCGGTTGGTAACAGTTTTGGATTAAGTGCTGATTTGAATTTTCTGTAGGGGTAGAATTGAGGGAAACACCAACTTTTTGGGCAAGTAGGGTCTTTGTTGCCCGATTGTTCCAATAAGGTCCAATATGATTTTTATTATGAAAGGAAAGGTCCATAACCTCTGTATAATGGTCTTGATATACATAGCTAGGCTGTCTAGGATCCATCCTAACTTTGTTTAATCTGTACGATGTGACATCCAAACCTTGTTCCCCCTGTGGCAGAAATGAGTTTTCAAACATTTGGGAGAAGCGTTCTAGGTTTAAATTCATGATCTGGTTTCCTTTTCTATACGCAGCCGATAAGTCCAGCGGGGCATTTAGGAGCTGACAACCACGCTGGTCTTGGCCAGGGAGCCAGAGAAGCTCATCTTCATTGTAGAGCGGAACTTTAAAGCCACAGACTGTCACCATTTCATTGTCCAACAGAGCGCTCGGAAAACCATCCTGCCCACTTCCCCATGGCTCCCCTTCAGGGGCACATGCATAAACGTATTCTCCAGCTGCATCTGTGAGCAAGGCGTAAATATATTCATGATCAGTGTAGACAAAGTAGCCACAATCCCCCTCATCTGCTGGCCACCACATACCTTGCTCCAACAGTGCAAGCCACTGCTGGTACCACTCAGTATCCTCAAGATACATGGAATCTTCCATTTCACTATTGCCACTGGGACGGAAATTTGACTCGAATGGTCTATTGAAGTTAAATTGGCTCTGGTGGATCATATTGTCATTGGGAAAATTTTTAAGGTTATCTGTTCCATATTGCCAATTAGCAGAATAAGACAGACTTGGGGGGGTTTCCTCATAATAGCCTTCATGATATGAAACACCACTTAGGCTGTAACAGCTTCCATCATTGGACGAGTGCCATTTCCCTGGTTTGGCATTGCTCTGTTTGGTAGTCAAGTTCAATGCACCGTCTTCTTTGTTTGAATACTGTAATTGTCCCAAGTCATCATAGCTGTTCCATAATTTCTTTATAGCATACGGGTCAGTTTCCAAACTCCCCTGACCGTCATATGGATATCGTACGATAGGCTCTTGTTGGCAAGCGCTATCTTGCCAAGGCTGCAAGGAGCTGTTATGTTGGTTAATATCAGTGTAGCTACAGTGGAGAGAAGAGCCCTGTATTGGTTTAGCTTGCTCCAGCTGTGCATGCCCCTGGTCCTCTATCTGGTGCGGATAATTCTGTGACTCATTTTGAAACTGTTGCCAAAGGATAGATTGCTGGATCCATTGGTTCTCATCAGATGAAGAACTTACGCCATAAGGCGACGTCTGATTTTGGTAAAGACTTGGCCTTGTTACTTCATATAAGGAGGGGAAGCTTCCACCAATGAACTGTTGCATCGGCGACATTGCAGAAGTGGAATTGTCTTTTAGGAGAGAATGAATATTGCCAGAGCTGTAAGCCAGTGGCTGGACAGACTGAAGAGAACCTGAATAACATGCCAGACGTGAAAGATTTCCTGTGCTTATTGATGAGTATGGTGCTTGGCTCTGAAGGGATCTGGCAAAAGTAGCTGAGGTTCTCAAGTCTAAACTCTCAGTGTCAATCGAAACAGGCCCTCCACACAGGGTATTTCTGCTCCGCTGTGGAATAAATGCACCTGGGACATCACTTTGCCGACAGTCTCGCTCAAAGCTCGACATGGACCTGGTTGCGGTGCTATTTGGTTCAGTTTTAGCTCGTGTTGAAAACAAATGTGTAGAGTCAGACGGAGATCCTTTCTGCTCTAACGTCTGAGTTCTAGCATCACCTTGTTTGTATGTGGAAGGCTCTGCAGTTCTGTTTTTGTTTAACAGTCCTGATAGAATTCCTTGCTGTGCATGGTGGGAAGGCCTACTGTCTTGGTCCACATTCTGTTCCTGGAGTGACTGGTGGGCTATGGGGGTGGGCGACTGAGTCTGCAGTACTGACTGCCTTGATAAAGCATTCATATTAGATTGCTGATGCAGTGTTTTCACTGTCGATGCCTCGCTGCTGGCATCAACAATCTCAGTTGATTTCTTTAACTTGTTAAACATACCAGATAATACTCCAGATTGATTTGTAGCTTCCTGCTCTGTATGTACATGCTGACTGTTTGATGGTGATTTCATCTGATGCTGCCACTCTTGGATTTTTTCTGGCTGCTGTTGTTGAGGCAGGTTCTCTGGGGAAGATTTGAACAGTCCACTAAGTAGATCACTTGGCCTTTGCGTTAAACAACCTGGATTATCATGGCTTGGGGTTGGGTTGTTTGCTGCCATTGGTTCTCTGTGGCTGGATCGATTTGATATAATTGGCTGTTGAGTAGGTGTGGACTGTTTGCTGTTAACATTATCAGCAGAAGCAAACTTAAAAAGACCTGATAATACACCACCTTGTTGAGATGGCCTTTGCTGGAGAGGGACTGTTTGTTGTCTGGCAAAGCCTGGTCTGTTAGTTAGTTGCTGGTCAATTTGCTGACTTGGTGACCTGGCACTCAGAAGACCACCCTGATTCAGACCCTGAGCATTCTGTTGGTTGAGGTTCTGCTGATTATGTTGAACACCACTTTGAAGCTGCTGAGGCTGGGCCGTTTGGCTATTGGAAAGTCTTTCAGAGGATGCAAATTTCATCAAGCCTGAGAAAAGTCCACCTTGCTGTGGTTGTGCTTGTTGAGAGGAACAAATGTTTTGCGGATCTGGTTGGTTACTATAGGATGTGCTCTGTGGGTGAGCTTCAGGAGCCTGTACGTTTTGGGATACATTTTCAGTTGATGAAAACTTCAGTAGACCTGAAAGAAGTCCCCCAGTTTGGCTAGCTTGGGGATTCTTCTGTGGGGGAGTGTAATGGGGGTGTTGTTGGCTATTATTGCTCTTAACCGGTTGATTTCTGGAGGAGTCTTGCTGCTGAAAATTGCCAGAGAGGTCACTTGCTGATCCAAATTTAAGAAGCCCAGATAGTAGCCCTCCATGCTGAGGCTGATTAGGGCTCGCACGTGACAGATCATCAGTGGAGCTTCCTTTAAAAAGACCTGTCAGAAAACCTTGTGATTCTGGCTGAGGAGGGACTTGCTGTTGCACCTTATGAGGTGGTGTTGCTGGCTTCTGATTTAACATGTGCAGCTCATGTAAGCTAGGTTGTGCTTGGCTCCTTTCAATTTGCTGGTGAATACTGGGGCTGTTCTGGTTCAAACTGGAGGGAGTTGTGTTGGGATTAAAAATGCTAGAGAACCACCCTGTCTCTGTGGTTCTCTGGGGCTGTGCTGATGGACCAATGTCAGGGTTATAAGACAACGCATTTGAAATACCTGATGTTGAAGGGGGAGGATGAGGCAATTGCACAGAATTCTGTGTGTTCCCGGTAGTGCTAACACTTTCACTGGATGAAAACTTTAAGAATCCAGGGAGGAGCCCTCCCTCTGTTCTGGTGGGTTGCTGCTGATGGGAGATATTTTCAGATGAAAGGGAATTGGCTTTACTACTCAATGATGGCTCTGCCACTGGTCTGTTCGGTCTTACATCTTCCATTGACCTAAACACAGGATAGACTGCCACTGGCGGTGGGCCCTGGGGAGGCACAGGGGCAACAGGTGTTACCAATGAGCTAAGGGACTTTTTGAAAGGACTAAAAAAGCCTGAAGTCACTGGTTCGGTTTGGACAGTTGGTCTCTCAGGCCCTGCGACAGGCACATTTCCTTGTGATGAGGTCATACGGCTATATCTATCATAAACAAAACTTTGTCCCGCATTGTCCCCAAACTGCTTCGATTGAAGGGGACCTCTTGAGTTCTCAGCTTTCCTGCCTTCAAAAAGTGCTTTTGACGGTCGACCTTGATGAAGATATTGATCATCCCAATGTGCATGGTCTCGGGAGCCACTACTAGCTGGGGTCTGTTTGCTCTCTGCTGTGTCCACTTCCTCTTGCCCTGAAAAGAGCTTTAGATGATTCAATTTACCCAAAACTGAGCCCCCCGTAACACTTTGAGGTTCATTAGTGAAATCTGAAACTTTTTCATCCACCCCGACTCTTGTACGTGTCCGTTTGCTATTATTTGTTTCCCAGGTGCGACTTTGAATTTTGGCATCACATTGGGGTTGAGAAGTCAGAGAACCAATGTCATTTACTGAAGTTTCTACCGGGGATACAACGGCTACAGGAGCAGCACTTGCACTCAATTTTGGAAAAAAAGAGAAAAGTTTTGCCATACCAGTGGGTTGTGAGGGCTGCGCGGGCGGTGCTTCCATGGACGAGTTGGGCTGTTTAGGGATAGTGCTAACTTTGTCACTGAATGAACTAAATAAAGAGGTTACGGCATTTTTAACTCCTGAAATACCTTGGTCAGAGGTAGTCTGTGTTTGGGCTTCCCCTCTGGGATCCTTTGATGAACTGCTTTGATCCTCCCCCAATGAATCTGTTCTGTAGCTTCCCTGAGATGAAAGCCTCGATTTGGTCGATTTTGGGAGGGAACCGTACTTGCTTATTTCCTCCTCTTTTTCAGCCAGGTACTCAGAAACCGTGTCAACCAGACATTGGAGCTCATCCATCGGGTCTACGTATTCATCACTGGGCTCTTCCACAGGGGACAGCATTGCTTCAGAAGCCCACCCTCCGATTTTACCTTTGCCTCCTTTTTTCTCCCGATAACTCTGAGTATTATCCATGTGACCGCCATAGGACGCAGAGGATCTGTTCTTGCCGTGACCGCTCTCATTCTCCGACTCAAAGTCTTCCGCTAAGAACGCAATGTCTTCTATGTCCTCCGCTGAGACCATCGGGTAGTGCAGGTCGTCAGAGCCCTCTAGATCGAACCCAAACCTTGTCCGCACCCTCGCAGCTTCCTCCTCTTTGTAGGCCACATAATTTTCCAAGGTGTTCTCCAGCTCGTTCTTAGCCCACATCCTGGTCTTGTAGAGGAGCCCGTTCTTGTAGGGCCTGAGGCAGGAGGTCATCTGTTCCTCTTCCTCCTGGATCTCTGCCACCTTCCGCATGACCAGCTCCCCTCTCGTCTTCCGCAGGAGGGCGAGGTCGGGTGGGAAAGGGTCTTCTCTGACTCCGTCCGACTCCATAACGCCCGACCATCTGGGGTCCCTGATCTTCTTCCTACGCCGCCGGTCGATGGTGTCGTAGCCCTCAGGGTAGGCAGCCGGCAGGGCGGCGCCACCTCTCTGTGGGGATGGGTTCTTGCTGATGAGGCCGCCGGGGGACTCTGAGCAGGCCCTCGCCATGCGAAGGATCACCGTATCCTCATCATCATCGTTGCCGTCCAGGAAGTCCCTGAGCCGAGGCTTGGCGGGGACTTTGTACTTATTTTCCCACTCGTCCACCCCCATGCCGGAATCTACAGGTATGTTTCTGACCCTGCCTCTCTGGTTCAAAGGTCTGGGTTAAGAGTAACAGGAGTAATAAGATGCAATGTGATGTGTGAGGAAGGGATTGGGAGAAGACAAGGAACCGAAGAGAAAGAAGAAAGAAAGAAAGAAAGTAAAGCCAAATAATGAGTTGCAAACAAAAAGGAACAAAGCGAGCAGTTCATGCAGACACAAAGACTCAGACTCAGGCAAAAAAAAAATATATATATATATTTTAAATAACATTTAAACTTTAACTATTGTAAGAACCGCAATGTTAAAGCCGAACGACTTGGACAGTGGTTTCATAGGAAAGGATCTTCAAAAGACTCAGAGTAAACAGTGGAAAAACACATCAAACAGGTTGGATATTCCTTTTCAATTACTCTGCAGTGTGTATGTGTGTATATATATATATATATGTATATATATATAGTGTGTGTTGTGAGTGTGGGTGAGTGCAGGTGTCATTTTGGATGTTTTTGATCCCCAGAGCAACAACCACACCTATCAGCATTTTGACCCATTGCTGGCAGCAGAATGTACCAGGAATACAAAAATAAAATGAAAGTCTTTTAACTTAAAGGTTAGACTTGCTGCTTTTCAGCCCAGGTTGGTATTTAAATTTTGGCTACCATTATTTATAACTGTTCAAAGCACAACCTGTTTATGTTTGTAAATTGGCTATTTCAGTTCTGTATTTCGGGCAATTTGCATTTTTTTTTTAAACTTGGCAGCATAAAGTGATTCTGAAAGTTGGAATGACCATGTTGCTACAACACTGTAGACTGTTGCAATAATTTAGTAAGTACATAATAATTTATTTTCATATATCCCTATACCGATACGTTCTAATCCTTGTATGTTCTGTATATTTTCATATATTTGGGTATTTCTCTTTTTTATTTTGGTCAATTTCTGTAAAAATGATAAAAATTGTATTAGCATTGTTATTTTTTTAATTTCTTGTTTTTTTTCCCCGCTTCTTTTGTTTTATTCATACTCATTTATATGAAAATGTTCATGCTGGAATAAACACATTCAGATTATTATTACTATTATCATTATATACTGTATATAATATATAAATAATAATGTGTTTATGTATTATAGTGTATTACTACTAATAATAATCATAATAATCATAATACTCCGAAAAATCATAATGATAATGGGTTTATGTATTATTTCATCCTATTATTATTGTTGTTGTGTTTATAATGATATTTTACTATTATGTTGTTATTATTATATTATTACTATTATATAATTATAAAATTGATTAAAATTAAAATTATTTTATTATTAAGATTATATTAGCAACAATCATAATAATAATAATAATAATAATAATACATATTTTATTAATATTATATTAGTAATAATATCATTATGATTAGTAGTAGTACATGGACCTGGAAGTTCCAGCCTCTCTCTGGCCCATTCCCCCAAAGCAGAGCTGGGAACACCCATGTGCTGCAGCAGATGGTGTTGGGGTGTAAACAAAGTTCACAGGCGTCCGAACCAACATGGAAGTTTCCGTCCAAACAATAGAACAAAACATCCTCAAGATAAAAATAAAAAATAAAAAAGCCACTGAAACAAAAGCCGAACCATGAGGCTTCCACGGCTGTAATCCAGTTGTTTTACTCTTTTCTGATGATACAGAATCCTCCTCCAGCTCAGCCTCCTATCGCTGCACACAGACACTTCCTAGGGAGTGTCCCCCAAGTGCAATACTTGTAAATTCCAACTTGGCCACGATCCCAAAAAATGAGGATATTTAACTTACTTATCGAATCTATCAAATTCTCTTCATACAAGATGGCCTGTTATGTCACTATATTAATGTTGATGATATTATGATGATGTGATTTATTATAATTATTATTATTATTATTATTATTATTATTATTATTATTTATTAAATCACTTAAATCATTTAATGTAATTTATTATTATAAAATCATGACTGAAAATCATTGTCATCATCAGAATATTACCAAAATATATTTATATACTGTTACTGTCTGTTGCTCCACGTATAGTCTTAAAAAATAGAGGGGAAACTCACGTTATCACTTCATTGATCCCCGTGAAATTTGGCCGCTGCATTTCAACGACCCGAGCCTTTAATGAGGGGTGGGCACACCAAGCCCAACTCCAGCTCCAGGGCCGACGCCTTGCTCAAGGGCATCGACGGGAGTGTCGGTGCCCAAAGCCTGCTTTATAGTTGCCGCAGTGTCATTTAGGGTGTGCACCTTCCAATTTTGGGAACTCCGCACTTCGGGTAATTAAAGATGGACGCCTCCGAAGGAAGGTCCTGCGAAGATTTCCACAAACTTACGCCTACAGCATATGTATAAAAAAACCCTGCACTGATACAATACATATCTTTACATTAAACACTTTGGAATTAAAGCAGTTCTTTCAGGTTACCCTGGTGGTTTGTGCACAGCGCCCCCTGTCTTTCAGGACAATATTGCCACATTGACACAGCAACGTGCATCGCGCAACGCGCATCGTGAAACGTGCATCGTCCATCGCGCACTGTGCAATGTGCAACGTGCAACGTGCATCGTGCAACGTGCAACGTGCATCGTGCAACGTGCATCGCGCAACGTGCACAATGAGCCGCACGTCCTGCTGCCAGCGACTGGAACAGATCCTTAACACGCATGTCTTTCAGGGCGGAGGGGACCCCCACGGGACCAAGGGGGGAGCGCACAAACTAAGCGCAAGAAGGGCCCCAAAATGGGGTCACACCCACTGAGCCACCGTGACACCAACACCGAAACAGCCCCGGTCACAAAACACAAACTTATAAACGAACTCGGGGAAAAAAACAAAAAAACAACAAAATCAAGCAAATAAACTTAAAAAATTGGATGGATTTCATTTGAATTGAGCAGCAAACAAAGACGACGGCCCCCGGAGAGCAGGACCCTCTGGCCGACGGGGCTGAATGGACGTCAACACAGAGAAGAGACGACTTTCCAAAACAAAAGCGCTAAGCTGCATCCAAAGCGCGGCAGACCGTCCAAAAACACACAAGACCGTGTCTCTGAAGCTCAGGCAAGAAGTCTGGTTAAAAAACCAACAAGAAAAAACAACTAAATAGTAGAAATAAATAAATGTGTTGCAATCATGTCAATAAAGTGGCTTTCAAATTTAAAGCATCTATTTTCAAATTTAAAGCAGATCTTTTGAAATTACATACATAATAGTGTGTGCTTTGTTTGTCTGCTAATCATTGTAAAAGCGTCTCTTTTCAAAGTAAAGGGGATTGTTTAAAGTTAGAAGTGCATATTTTCAAATGAAAAGTATGTATATTCAAATTAAAAGTGGATATTTTACAAAAACATGCATATAAGAGTATGTGTGTGTGTTTTGGTTGTGTGCTAATCATTGTAAAAGTGTCTCTTTTAAAAGTAAAAGTGGATTGTTCAAAGTGAGACGTGTACATTTTCAAATTAAAAGTATCTCTTTTCAAATTAAGAGTGTATATTTTGAAATAACATACATAATAGAGTGTGTGTGTGTTTTGTTGGTGTGCTAATCATTGTAAAAGCGTCTCTTTTCAAATTACATACTGTCGCCTTTATTTGAAATTTTGTGGGTTTGAGGGAGCGTGTGTTTGGTTGAGATCCTCTGTTTTCAAATTAAAAGCAGATCTTTTAAAGTAACATAATGTTGCTTTTATTGTTCGTTTTTTCAGGGGTGTTTTCAGTTTTTGAGTGTATGAGAGTGTGTGTTCGGGTTTGAAAAAAAAATGGTACTAATCACTTTAAAAGCATCTTTTTTAGAATTAAATGTGGGGATTTTCCAACGAAAAAGCGGATCTTTTGAAATATCATACAACAGTACGATATTTTACATTAATAATCATTGTTTGGGGGATATAATTGGGATTTGGTGCTAACCGTTATGAATCTGTTTTCAGAAAACTTTATTATATAAAAGCGCCTCTGAGGAGATATTTTGAGTTTGGGAGTGTATATGTTTGTGTGTCTTGATACAACTGTTTACCTGGTCCCCCTGTGGTCGCGGTAGTCCATATCGAGGCTGTGCAGGGACCCGGAGCCGGGGTCCGGGGCCTGGTCGTGCCCCCGGCGGCCCATAGGGTACTGGTGCAGGGAGGAGTTGGGCTGGGCCGTGGTGTGGTACCGCGGCGGCACGCTGCTGCTCGTCTCGCTGCGGTAGTCGCTGTCCCTGTCGTCTACCGCGCTGTCCTGGTCATCCAGAGCTGCAGGACCAACAAACAGGATTAGCCACGTTGGGAAATACATCGCATAATGCCTCCACAGCCCATAACTCTATTATACTTCCCATACTAAAAATACACGAGTCAAGTGGTCATTAGAGAAAATTCCTAAATTTCAAGTCCTATCCTATCCCAGATTCAATGGATTAGGATGGTATTACATATATATAATATATATATACACACATACAGTATATAAACATGTCTATGTATTCAAATTATATATGTATCAAATTCACTTTTATATCCATTATATAGTTATTTATTATACAAACATATACACACACACATATATATATATACAGTATATACTGTATATACACACAAACACTTATGTTTATTATACTGTATATATAGTAAATTTATTAAAACAAAAATATTGATATCAATTGGTATGTACATATATATAAAATATACATGAATATATATATTTTTTTCCTATTTTGGAAACTGATAACGGTAAGATAGAAATAGGACGAACACTTAGGAGTATTTTCTCTAATGAGGCCCCTGAGGATTGACACTATCTCTTCTGTAGTTTTTGTACTTCTTATATATCTGGAGAAGATGAAGAAATAGAAAAAAAAAAAGACCCATGGTAGAAATACACTGGGGGTCAAGGTGTGGCCAGGTAAAGAGGTCAAAGGGACAAAGGTCATGCATATTCCAATGACTATGACCCTCATCAATACATGCAGACTCATCTCCCAGCAGAGAAACATTAACATTCTGTGTTTTTATACTGCACTAAATATACAGATATTTGTATTGTCTTTAATAATAATATGAATTGTTATGAGTATTATAGTAACTGTTGTAGCAACTGTACTGTCAATGTCGCCCCCCGGTGGCAGAGCAGCGCTATCGCAGCTCAGAGTGCGAAGGACCAAATCAAAAATGGCTTGAGATTTCTGATATATATATTGATATATTGATATATATATATATAATATATATTGATATTTATATATATTCTTTAATTTATATATATTCTTTAAAAGTACTTGCAGTATTTAAAATCTATAATTATTTATAAATATTATTATTATATTTATATAGCTTGTAATAATTGATTACAAATGTATCATTTATAAATAACAGATATATGTATTTATCATTTTTGATGCTTTAAAGAGGAAAATACAGAGAAAATATACAAATAAAAACTAAAATTGTGTGTTAAATATACAGGAGGATAATGAACTATATAACTGAATGTCATATTTTCATACAGCTCATTTATATGGATCATATGAGGCAGGTTAATTAAAGGATCTGAGACAAAACGATCACTCTAGATAAAAAAGAACTATTAGTTCGACATTTTCCGTTAAATTATATTCTCTCGAATTCCCCGTGTAAATGTTTATCAATGTTATTTTTATTTGTTTGTACCGCCAACTGTCCATGTGCTTTTATTTCTATCTCCTGCACTGGAAAGCACCTATGATATGACTTATTTGTAAAAAAGAAAACAAAAAAGAAAAACGATAAAAGAAATGAAAAGAAAATGTGCCTCTTAGAATCTAAAACTTCCTGCGATAGAGTTAAAGTTCATCTGAGAGGGAGGGAAAAAAAAAAAGCCAGCGTCCATCTATGACAACAGCTCATAAATAAACACACCAGCACCCAGGGGAGAAGAAAGATATCCACTAAAAAGGCAAAATAAGGGATGGAAGAACGGGTTGAGGGAGGAGGAGGAGGAGGAGGAGGAGGGGACGTACGCGCAGCAGGGGCGGGGTGAGGGCGGAGTTGGACGGGCAGCCAGTGACGGAGCGCGATATAAAATACCAATAAAAACAAAAGGCGAATAGAGGGGCAGGGTAACTTCCAGGGAGGAGCTGGACCCCCGGGCACCAGGTGAGAGTCGGGACATGCGCAAAGCTTGGGGGGAGGTGTTGGGAGAGTCTAGTGCATCACATGATACGATGTGATGCCATCACATCGCGGGGTCTACATACTCTGCGGGTCGGCCCATCCGAAATAGTTGCCTGGTGGGAGTTTGGGTTTTAAAAAGGGCGAGAGTGACACAAAAGAAAAGAAAGAAGAGCATTTGTACTCAAGTCCACTTTTCCTTCTTTAACGCTACTGGAAATAAATGCAGACAACATGTGGGGCGGAGGGGTTCATTGATCTTCCTTCTGATGTAGGAGATTTATAACATACTTTTTTTTTTCAGGAAAGTTAATTTAAAGAAATAATAATTAATTAAAAATTATTACAGAAATAATAAAAAGACAACAATATGGATGGAGAAATGTCGCCCACTGCAGCCACTTACAGCACTGCGAGGCGGCGGACGGCAGCGAGCGAGTCCCTGCTTCCGCCTGGACCGGAAACTGGAAATGAAACAAACAAACAAACAAACAAACAAACAACAATGGATTCACGTTATCAATGTATATTTATCATGATCACAGTTTGTCTTCATTACTATAGTTTCTCAAATCCAAGGTGGGATCGGTGTCAAAAATATACATTGATCATCATAATGATTTTACTACTAATATAGAAATAAGGACATTAATATATGAGTATTACTATACAACATTAATATTTAAATGTATACATTTAAGACAAAACAAATAAATACAAATTAATTATCTGATTATGAATCCTTCATTAATGTGAATAAATATAGAAAATAATAACCAGAGGCAATGTATAAACATGAATACATTATTTATTATAGTTATAATTGTGATTATGATTATTATTGTTATGATTATGAATAACAATTATACATGAATACAAATGAATACAATTATAATTGTATAATTATTCACCCAAATAAATTAGTTAAAAGTGATATAACCTAGATATACCCAGAGATTAAACTTTTAACATATACATATAAATCAATTATGAATTGATATAATTATACGTTAACATACATTATTTTAATTTAATTTAGCTTTCAAAGTATCTGTATTGGCTAAATAGCAGAACCCAGAACTACAACCAATGTTAGTTTAGACTGTATGTGTGTGTGTATATATATATATATATATATATATATATATATATATATATATATATATACACACACACACACACACACACACACACACACACACACATATACAGTATATACTGTATGTGTATATACATATTCACACATATAGTATATACTGTATATATATATTTATATATATATATATATATACACACACATACACACACACACATACAATGTATAAAGTGTTGTTTCTCATTCCGTGCTAAACTTTGAGCAGTGGTATAAGATGCGAAGCAGCACAAGGTGCAACGTTTCCACAGCGTGTCCGGGGAGCGTCGTCTCCTGGTGTCTGGGGTGTCTGAGGTGTTTTTGGTGTTTTTGGTGTTTTTGGTGTTTTTGGTGTTTTTGGTGTTTGGGTTTGAGGTGTATGAGTTGTTTGGGCTATTTGGGGCGTTTGAGGTATATGAGGTATTCGTGGTGCATGGGGTGTTTGGGGTGATTTGGTTTGGGATGTATGGGGTGTTCGAGGCGTTTGGGGTGTTTGAGGTCTTTCAGGTGTTCAGGGTGTATGAGGTGTATGAGGTGTTTGAGGTCTATGCAGTGTTTGGGGTGTATGAGTTGTTTGGGTTGTTTGAGCTGTTTGGGGTGTTTGGGTTTGGGGTGTTCGGGTTGTATGAGGTGTTTGGGGTGTATGAGGTGCATGAGGTGTATGAGGTGTTCGAGGTGTTCGAGGTGTTTGGGGTGTTTGGGGTGTTTGGGGTGTTTGGGGTGTTTGGGGTGTTTGGGGTGTATGGCGTGTTTGGGTGCTTGAAATGTTTGGGTGGTTGGGGTGTTTTGGTTTGGGTGTTTCGGGTGTATGAGGTGTTTGGGGTGTCTGTGTGCTTGGGGTGTTTGGGTGTTTCAGGTGTTTTGGTTTGGGATGTTTTGGATGTATGAGGTTTTTTGAGGTGTTTGAGATGTTTGGGGTGTTAGAGGTGGTTGGAGTGGTTGGGGTGAATGTGATGTTTGGGGTGTATGAGGTGTATGGAGTGGTTGGGGTGTTTGGGGTGTTTGGGGTGTGTGAGGTGGTTGGAGTGGTTGGGGTGGTTGGGGTGTTTGGGGTGTTTGGGGTGTGTGAGGTGTACGAGGTGTACGAGGTGTACGAGGTGTTTGAGTCTTTGGGGTGTTTTGGTTTGAGGTGTTTTTTTCTGGACTTCTTGCCAATGTTTTAGTGTCACCTCTTCGTGGATCCTCATGGTGTTGATCCGCTCCAGCTTCCCCGTCCAGTACTGAGCCTCATCGTCTGGGATGTCTAGACGGGAATAATACACACATACTGGGATATGATATTAAGATAGATATTACTACAGACAGACAGACAGACAGACAGACAGACAGACAGACAGACAGACAGACAGACAGACAGACAGACAGACAGACAGACAGACAGACAGACGGATGGATAGATAGATATTCATATTAAGACTTCAATATTATTTCGATATTTCAATATTAACCAAGATTATTATCAAGGTATATTTAATGATAACAATATATTACCATAGACCGTTATAGATAGATACAAAATACACTAAATTCACAGAAATATAAAAAATAACACACATAAGAAAAAAACAGCAAAAATATAATGAAATAAAATAAGTACGAAAACAGCTCAGGAATAAACGCATTTTCCTCTCAGATCTTTATACATTTTCGTATATACTGTATATAAATAACTATTTATCACTTTCTGTACAGAAATGCACCAAACCTTACAAATACAAGACTAATTGCTTGTATACTGTGTGAGATGATGTACTTGGTGGAATGAACCAAATCTGATTTTAAACTTCAACAAAGCCGCTCTCGGGAGCTAAATTTGGGGACAAAAGGGGCCGTGGATAACAGGATGTACAGTATGAGCACAAAAATACGTCAGAAACACCGTGAAGGTGGCTGAGGGTGTGTATGTACATGCGTCTCTTTTGTTACGCAATGTGTAGGGATGTGTCAGGACCCCCTGGAAAACAAGATGCAGACCATATATTTCTTTATAAGGATTAGTCATTTCAACACCCACACACACACACACACACATACTATATATACTGAATGATAATGGCAACATGTACTACATATGGTATATACATACACACAAATACTGTGTATGTATATATATATATATATATATATATATATATATATATATATATATATATATATATATATATACACACACACACACACAGAAACATCATATAACCTGTTGGGAAGTGCGCCCCAGCCCCTCTGATCTGACCCAGCACGTTGTCGTCGTTACATATTCATGGTTGTTTAATTGAACATGAGCTGCTGACGAACAGGGAATTAAACCCAGTAACGCAGCAGCATCACCCTACGACTGTGACAGGGCTCGGGGGGGACATGTGGCTTTCACTTCAGTTTTAGGGCCATGTCTTTTTAGCAACGGCACGGTGACTGGAAACCACCGAGACACTGGTATCGGCTCCGGGGTGGGTTTCAAATCTCGGCATGCCGGCATAAAATACCTCCCAATAAACTAAAAATTGATGGCAGTAACAAAGTTATAAGGTAACATGTTTGTACAGCTACCGGTTCGGGTTCAACAGAAAGCATCGTGACATTGAATTCAATGACCTTCCTTGGCTACGGTGTTCGCTATTTTCTTTGTTTCTTTAATACTCGGGTAGACTCCCAAACGATGAATAAAAGATATGTTTTGGGTAAATAAATAACGACGTTGTGATGTTATGCAGTACGAAATGTGTGCAATGAAATAAGGTTATAAGCGCTTCAGGCATGAAAACAACTGGAGTCGACTGGAGTTGTGTGTGGGGAAAAAAAACACATTTAGTTGCGCGCAGTTAGTCTAAGGTTTGGTGTGATCTCTGTCGGAATCTGCACTGCGCGCACGCTTTGCCCTCGCACGATACCATCAAAAGTCTCTCTAAAGGAGAGCTCTTCCTCTCCCTGAAAATAAGGCGGCAGCGTTTAGAGGGCTGGAGGTGGACATGAAAGGGCCGGACGCACAAAGGCCAGACCCTTCAAAGGAAAACCCAACACGTGGCATCGGTGAATGGGCTTTGGTGACAGAATCAGCCTCCCGCCACCTTGAAAGGCCCCGGTCTTCAATGGACCAAAGATTCTGTCGCACTCCACCGACAGACGCACTCTGGCTGGACTTTGATGTCCTGGATCAAAGGGGTTGATTCAGGACACGCTGTGCACTGGTAGTACACAGGTGCTGGGACATTCTGAGTGTAAAGGTGTTTGTAAGGACATTCTGGGTGTAAAGGTGTTTGATTAATTCACTGAATAAACGAGACAAGCATTTAGCTCGTCTTAATTTGTCACGCATACACCGCAGCGCATGCATTACATGCGACTACAGCGGCGGAAATGTTTTTTTTCCTGAATTTTCCCCATCGAGGACCATGGAGCAGTGGGAAGCTTACAGTTTCCTGGGACCAACTTCAGTGTCCATCGTTGGTCAGACCATGTTCTTGTGCATGTTTTTAGTCAGGGAATCAAACTCTACACCTTTTGGTTGAGGGGCAGCCTCACTACTGCTTACGCCAACAGGTCCAAAGAGGACAATCGGTGAACCGGGTTGAAAAGGGTCATTCGTGCCCATGGGGTCATTGATGCACTTGGGGAGAGAAGTCCGTCTGGTTCGATCGCACAGAAGAGCTATTGTAGCACAAATTGGTGAAAAAGTGAATGTTGCCATGATAGAGAGGTGTCCAAACACACAGTGCATGGCAGCTTCCTGCGTATGGGAGCGCTCAGAGTGTCCATGTTGACCCCTGTCCACCCCTGAAAGCACCTACAATGGACATGCGAGTGTCTGAACTGGACCATGGAGCAATGGAAGAAGGTGACCTGGTCTGATAAACCACGTTTTCTTCTACATCGTGTGGATGGGCGGGTGCCTGTGCTTGGTTTACCTGGGGAAGCGATGGCACTAGGGTGTGATGCTCTGGACAATGTTCTGCTGGGAAACCTTGGGTCTTGGCATTCATGTGGATGTTACTTTGACACGTACCAACTACATTAACATAATTGATTAACTAAACATTGTTGCAGACCAAGTACACCCCATAATAGCAACGGTATTCCCTGACAGCAGTGGCCTCTTTCAGCAGGATAATTCACCCTACCGCACTGCAAAAATCTGTCAGGAATGGTTTGAGGAACGTGACAAAGAGTTCAAGGTGTTGACTTGGCCTCCAAATTCCCCAGATCTGAATCCAATCGAGCATCTGTGGGAGGTGCTGGAACAACAAGCCCGATCAATGGGGGCCTCACCTCAAATCGTCCAAGACTTAAAGGATCTGCTGCTCATGTCTTGGTGCCAGATACCACAGGACACCTTCAGAGGTCTTGTGGAGTCCATGCCTCCACGGGTCACAGCTGTTTTGGTGGCACAATGGGGAGCTACACAATATTAGGCAGATGGTTTTAATGTTGTGGTTGATCGGTTGATATAAGAGCCTACGATTGGCCTCTTCATTGTCCTGGAACCATCTTAAAGTATCTACTGCAGAATCTGACACCAACCTCATTTTAGGCATTTTAGTACAGTAGCAAACAACGCTGTCCACCTATAGCTCGATACGTTATTACACAGCACTTAGTCTGCCCAGGTTAGAGAAATAGATTCCGTTCCATATACAATGAAGGTTTTTAAAAGATGAATATCCGGCTCTAAACGCCCCAGAGTTTTACCCACATGTATGTACAGTTTCTGTCTATCTATATTCCTATCTCTGCCTTCCAGAAGGCCTTTAGCTCATTAGCTAAAGCCTAGATACAACGGGCGTCAGGATTAGCAGGTTTGATGACCTGGAGAGTTGAAAGGCAAGGCACCAACACAGACAGGGGGATTCAAGAGGATTCCCTTAGCTGGGAATATACAGTATGTAGAGCGTGGCATTCACAGGTTACAGACTGGATTTGCTCAAGGGCAATTACTGACGTTCTACTCTTGAACTCACTGCACTACTCACTGGATGCCACCATTTGACTACTATAGCTACATGATGCCACTTTTGTTGGTAATGACGAAATACTGTAACTTGTACTTACTGTAGACTGTAGACACCTGCAATATTGAGTTGACTAGTCAATAGTTAGCACAGTGCTGCAAGTTAGTATAGTGTTACTAGTTAGCATAGTGCTACTAGTTAGTATGGTGCTACTAGTTAGCATAGTGCTACTAGTTAGTTTAGTGCTACTAGTTAGCATAGCGCTACTAGTTACAGACCTGCCAACCTTGGGTAAATATTGTGAGTACCACAATAGTCTTACAGGGAGTCTCCGTGGCGTTTGGGTTACTGCAGCTAAATGACTCCATCAGTTACTCGTAACGAGAATAACCACATCGTATGCGAGCTACTACTGCTAACTATATACAGTATACACATTCATCTCATTAGGATATACTCCTTGAAATGCATCATCTCGTAAAGTTACCGAACATATTTAGCAACTAGAGATGCATCGATTGTAATTTTCTTGGCATAGTGCGACTAGTTATCATAGATAGCTGTGGCGGAGGGGAGTAGTTTTGGCGCCATCTGCAGGTGGGGGAGACCCAGCACTTGCAACCGGAAGGGGACGCAGCTGCAGAAGATTGGGATGAGGAGCAGAGGATTGAAAAGCTGCTGTGTTTTCACCCTCACCTTTTCCTGACTCCATTGTTTTGGCTGCATTTTCTTTACAGGTACACCTCACTTAACGACCCAGTTCCGTTTCTAGGACCAGGTCGTAAAGTAAGTTTGGTCGATAAGCGAGGACCCGTGTTATTTCACGGTAAGGGGGGCGTGGCTGATATATATAGTATATATTGTGCCTATAGTGTATATAGTGTATATAGTGTATATATAGTCTATTTAGTATAGATAGTGTATATAGTATATAAAGGGTGATGCCAATGAGATGCTTGATGCTGAGGCGCTGTGGCATGGTACATAGTGTACGCTACAGACTGGTCAGAGAGCTGGTGGTAAGTCCTAATGGTGGTTAGACAGGTAGGTCCTTAAGTGAGGAGTACCTGTGTCACTTATTTTCTTTACTATTCGGTTGCAATAATCCTGAAAAATAAATGCCAGAGTGATGCGAATATGGGGCTTTGCTCTTTGGCTCTTGACATTGTGGACACCTAACATGCTGAGAAATCATGGTCTTTTATTCCCCCAAACAGAGCAAAACCGGTTTGATACTGGAACGCTCCAAAACCCGCGGTGTGGTATATAAAGCGGTATTACCGAACGGCAGCTCGAAGCGGGTGTCCAGCAGCACCCGGTGCGGGGTGGGTTTCTTGGTGCCGTAGATCTCGTCGGCCTTCATCAGGACCTCGGCGTCCAGGAAGGTCCACTCCCCGGAGCCCTCCTGCAGCGGGACCAGGACGGGGACAGAGATCACTGGGGGGCTTTCCGCACTAGCACCGCGCAGTTTAGCCACTTTCAAAAAAGTATCACACTTTGATACTCAGCCTTAAGCAGCTTCAACATATAACCTTGGACATTATGAACACATACTGTACGTAAAACAAAATACAATTTGAAATGAATTTAGTGACGACAGCCAATACGAGCTGGCTCCTCGAGGGCACTTTCCCTTCAGTGGAAAAAGCCAAGTGGGACATGATAGCGTGAGTGCGGTAATTCAATACTTAGAAGGAGCTCGGGGGGAAAAGCCAGTTTTATTAGTGAATCTCTGATGCATCTATTCGTCTGGGTCAGATTTGCTTATTGACAAAATGTGAACTTGGTGAGAATAATAAATATGGACCTTTAACGTCTCTGAGCCGTCCACCCCTCATGGAGCAGCATGGTGTACCTGACTTACTGACGTACATGCTAGCTAGCCTCGCTAAGGATAAGTAGTTAGTAGATTAGTAGTAGTTTTAGGGGAGTAGTTGTTTTAGAGTAGTAGTTTAGTGGTAGTTTTAGGGTAGTTGTTTAGTAGTAGTTTTAGGGTAGTAGTTAAGTAGTACTTTTAGGGTAGTAGTAGTTTTAGCGGAGTAGTTCAGTAGTAGTTTTAGGGTGATATTAGTTTTAGGGTAGTAGTTTAGTGGTAGTTTTTTGTAGTAGTTTTAGCGTAGTAGTAGTTTAGTAGTAGTTTTAAGGTAGTATTATTTTTAGGAGAGTAGTTAAGTAGTAGTTTTAGAGTAGTAGTTTTGTAATAGTTTTAGGATAGTAGTAGTTCTAGGGTAGCAGTTCATTAGTAGTTTTAGGGGAGTAGTAGTTTTAGAGTAGTAGTTTAGTAGTAGGGTAGTAGATTAGTCGTAATTTAGCAGTAGTTTTAGTGTAGTAGTTTATGGGTAGGATAGTAGTTGTTTTAGGGCAGTAGTAGTTTTCATGTAATAATTTAAGAGTAGGGTAGTAGTAGTTTTAGGATAGTACAGTAGTTTAGGAGTAGGGTAGCAGTAGTTTTACGGTAGTGGTTTGGTAGTAGGGTAGTGGTAGTTTTAGGGTAGTAGTTTAGGAGTGGGGTAGCAGTAATTTTAGGGTAGTCATTTAGTGGTAGTTTAGGAGTAGGGTAGCAGTAGTTTTAGAGTAGTATTATTTTTTGTGTATTAGTTTAGTAGTAGGGTGGTAGTAGTTTTATGGTAGTAGTTTAGGAGTAGGGTATCAGTTGTTTTAGGGTAGTAGTTTAGGAGTTGGGTAGCAGTAGTTTTAGGGCAGTAGTAGTTTTAGTGTAGTCGTTAAGTAGTAGAGTAGTCATACTTTTAGGGTAGTATTTTAGTAGTGGGGTAGCAGTAGTCTTACGGTAGTTGTTTAGTCGTGGTTTAGAAGTAGGGTAGTAGTAGTTTTAGTGTGCTAGTTTAGTAGTAGGGTAGTTGGAGTTTCTGGTTGTAGTTTAGGAGAAGGGTAGTTGTAGTTTTAGGATAGTAGTTTAGGAGTAGGATAGTAGTAGTTTTAGTGTAGTAGTTTAAAAGTAGGGTGGTAATAGTTTTAGTAGTAGGGTAGTCATAGTTTTAGCAAAGTAGCTTAGGAGTAGGGTAGTCGTAGTTTTAGGGTAGTAGTTTAGGAGTAGGGTAGTTGTAGTTTTAGGGTAGTAGTTTAGGAGCAGGGTAGTCGTAGTTTTAGGGTAGTAGTTTAGGAGTAGGGTAGTCGTAGATTTAGGGTAGTAGTTTAGGAGTAGGGTAGTCGTAGTTTTTGGGTAGTAGTTTAGGAGCAGGGTAGTCGTAGTTTTAGGGTAGTAGTTTAGGCGCAGGGTAGTCGTAGTTTTAGGGTCGTAGTTTAGGAGTAGGGTAGTCGTAGTTTTAGGGTAGTAGTTTAGGAGCAGGGTAGTCGTAGTTTTAGGGTAGTAGTTTAGGAGTAGGGTAGTTGTAGTTTTAGGGTAGTAGTTTAGGAGCAGGGTAGTCGTAGTTTTAGGGTAGTAGTTTAGGAGTAGGGTAGTCGTAGATTTAGGGTAGTAGTTTAGGAGTAGGGTAGTCGTAGTTTTTGGGTAGTAGTTTAGGAGCAGGGTAGTCGTAGTTTTAGGGTAGTAGTTTAGGAGCAGGGTAGTCGTAGTTTTAGGGTCGTAGTTTAGGAGTAGGGTAGTCGTAGTTTTAGGGAAGTAGTTTAGGAGCAGGGTAGTCATAGTTTTAGGGTAGTAGTTTAGGAGTAGGGTAGTCGTAGTTTTAGGGTAGTAGTTTAGGAGCAGGGTAGTCGTAGTTTTAGGGTAGTAGTTTAGGAGCAGGGTAGTCGTAGTTTTAGGGTAGTAGTTTAGGAGTAGGGTAGTCGTAGTTTTAGGGTAGTAGTTTAGGAGCAGGGTAGTCGTCGTTTTAGGGTAGTAGTTTAGGAGCAGGGTAGTTGTAGTTTTAGGGTAGTAGTTTAGGAGTAGGGTAGTCGTAGTTTTAGGGTAGTAGTTTAGGCGCAGGGGAGTCGTAGTTTTAGGGTAGTAGTTTAGGAGCAGGGTAGTCGTCGTTTTAGGGTAGTAGTTTAGGAGCAGGGTAGTCGTAGTTTTAGGGTAGTAGTTTAGGAGCAGGGTAGTTGTAGTTTTAGGGTCGTAGTTTAGGAGCAGGGTAGTCGTAGTTTTAGGGTAGTAGTTTAGGAGTAGGGTAGTCGTAGTTTTAGGGTAGTAGTTTAGGAGTAGGGTAGTCGTAGTTTTAGGGTAGTAGTTTAGGAGCAGGGTAGTCGTAGTTTTAGGGTAGTAGTTTAGGAGCAGGGTAGTCGTAGTTTTAGGGTAGTAGTTTAGGAGTAGGGTAGTCGTAGTTTTAGGGTAGTAGTTTAGGAGCAGGGTA
>NC_137204.1:28105182-28130182 GCF_960531495.2 Zeus faber | reverse complement strand
GCAACGCATGAGCCGGTTTCCATCATTTATTTATTTTAAGTGGCATTTGAAAGTTTTTATTTAATTCGATTTTATTTTCTTCCTATAGTTTCATTTTCAGATTTTTCTGTGCAGTGGTTTTTTTTTTGTTGTTTTTTTTGTAACGCCAATCGTCTGCAGAAATGCACCAGTACATGTTCCGTGTAGATGTAAATTCACCTGGAGGAATAAAGTTCTGATTCCGAATTAAAAAAACATAAAATAAACGATCAACCACAACCTCCCAAAGTGTGATCTGGTCTCCAACAGGTGGCGGAGGCAGATGACACACGTGTCTGTACAGTATCTATGATGTGACATGATGTAACCGTGGATGACAGTGATGAGGAGCGTGTGGAAAAACAAACATGCGCTCACAATAGGACAAGATGACAAAGAGCCGCCCGGCGCTGGTCGCCACGGAAACCATTCACCAGGAAGATGGGGATGAGGAAATTAAGCCAGGATGGATGGAGCGATTATTAACCGAGGGGGAGAACTTTTCCCTTTGTAGAGAGTGAGAGAGAGAGAGATAATGTACGGCCAAGCCGGAGGAATTGAGATGCGTCTTATTTCAATTTTACACAATTATTTGAATTGTTATTATGATTATCACAACCATAATAATAATAATAATAATAATAATAACGTATATTTTTTTATTATCATTATCATTATCATTATTATTAACATCAGAATTATTATTAATATTATTATTATTATTATTATTATTATTACTATTATTATTATTTTTTCATGAAATGACTTTTTCTCTTTCATATTACTTGTTTTCTCCAGTAAATAGAAATAATAAACAAACCACAAATTATTACGCCGTCACATTTTTTTGACAACAAAAATAAAAATATAACGATATACACATATATGCTGTTTATCCACATTAAATACAAAAAGATAAAAAACAGAAAAAAATATGGGTTCAATAAAACGTAAAAAAAATGCATCCAAATATAAAAAAATATATAAAAAATATATATTTAAAAAATATTTAAATATATAAATTTCAATATAAATTAATATATATATATTTTTTTTTAAATAATCTACTTACCGACTAGCAACCAAGCAAAAAAAAACAAAAAAACAAAAAAACGTTTTAAAGCCTTGACGGAACTGGAAAGGGCTTTTGTCCGTCCGCCAGTTCCTCCTGTATCCGCTAAAGGAAGCAGCGTTCCTGGAAACCAAAGCCCAAAACTTGTCCTTCCAGCTGCCGCCGTCTCCCCATCGCTGGCTTTTACATTTCTATTTATCAGTGTGATCAGAGTGAAACCTTCCAGGACCTTGAGCTTCTCACCTTCATCGCAGCAGGTCTGGCAAGGGGTTTTTTGGGTGTTTTTTTTTTGATTCTCCCAAACAAGGTGTGCTTTTGTTCATGATGTGTGTTTTGTCATGTGTGTCATTGCTGCTGAAACTCTGGATTTTCCCTTTGAGGATTAATAAAGTATCTTAATTTTTTCTTATCTTATCTATGCTGCTTTGAAATATGAAATGCCCCTGTATATTGGCATACAATTAAACAGAATTGTACGATACTTGATGATTAAAAACCCTGAAAGTATTGATCCAATTTCAACATGTTTAGGTATTTTCCTATTATTATGTAATTCTTAATCATTATTTCATATTTTCTTCATAATAAAATATTATTATATTTAGTCTTTTTTCCCCACTTGTATGTATCATTTTGTTTGTATTAATCACCATATTATTTAAAGGCATTATTCTAAAGCTTTTTCAGCTTGTGTTTTTTGTTTGTTTTGTTGTTTTTTGCTCCGTTTCCTGGAGCAGGGTGGGAATGGAACTCACAACATGAAGTCCTGCTCCCAGCACGGCAGCTCCCCGCGCACCGTCACCGTCGTGCTCTTCACGTTCTGCACCTTCAGCGTCACGTACGTGTTGAACTTGTCTGGAATGGAAGGAATGGAGGATGTTAAGGTGTCTGCAGGCAGACAGACAGGTAGACAGACAGGACAGACAGAGACATGTACACAGACAGGCAGGCAGGTGGATAGGCAGACAGACAGGTAGAAACACAGACAGACAGACAGGAAGGCAGATAGATAGACAGACAGGCAAACAGACAGACAGGTAGATAGACAGGAAGGCAGATAGATAGACAGACAGGCAGACAGACAGGCAGGCAGATAGACAGAAAGACAGGCAGATGGCCAGACAGACAGAGACATGTACACAGACTGACAGGCAGGCAGGCAGGCAGGTAGACAGACAGACAGACAGACAGGTAGAAACACAAACAGACAGACAGACAGACAGACAGACAGACAGACAGACAGACAGATAGACAGGAAGGCGGATAGATAGACAGACAGACAGACAGACAGACAGACAGAGACATGTACATAGACAGGCAGGCAGACAGACTGACAGGCAGGTAGAAACACAGACAGACAGACAGACAGACAGACAGACAGACAGATAGACTGTACACTACATCCATGGCTTCCATTGAATATGATTTTGGGACAACCTCCACCCTAAAGGGCGTGGTTCCCCTCCAGGTGGTTTTTGACGTTGACGCATGCGCCTGTGGGGCGGGGCCGTTTGAAGCAGACAATTCAATTGGACCAAACATAAGTCACATTCAACGTCATCGAATTCAACGTACACCCTTCAACCAATCAGAGTCGAGCATTCAGCCAGGCCAACAACAACAACAACAACAACAACAACAACAACAACAACATTCTTCATAATCATAAAAACATGTTTAATTATCAGCACAAATCCTAAAACAGCAACAACTCAAACTAAATGAGCAATGAAAGCACAGCTGTGTTAAAGTGAGCAGCCTGCAGGCAGACAGACACCCCTGCAGACAGACACCCCTGCAGACAGACACCCCTGCAGGCAGACACCCCTGCAGGCAGACACCCCTGCAGGCAGACACCCCTGCAGGCAGACACCCCTGCAGACAGACACCCCTGCAGGCAGACACCCCTGCAGGCAGACACCCCTGCAGACAGACACGGAGCTGCTGTTCTGTCTGGAAGCGTCTGGAGTGAGCGCAGCTGCCAGTTTGGACCTTGCAACACAGAGCATCATCACAAGCAGCGAGGGTGGAGGCGGATGAACCCCCCCCTCCCCCAGCGCCTCCCCCGCCCAAACCCAGCCCCTCCCTTTGTGGATGTGTGGATGTGTTGTTGTGTGGATGTGTTGTTGTGTTGTTGTGTTGTTGTGTGGATGTGTTGATGTGTTGATGTGTTGATGTGTGGTTGTGTTGATGTGTGGTTGTGTTGTTGTGTGGATGTGTTGTTGTGTTGTTGTGTTGTTGTGTGGATGTGTTGATGTGTTGATGTGTTGATGTGTGGTTGTGTTGATGTGTTGTTGTGTTGTTGTGTGGATGTGTTGTTGTGTTGTTGTGTTGTTGTGTGGATGTGTTGATGTGTTGATGTGTGGTTGTGTTGATGTGTGGTTGTGTTGTTGTGTGTATGTGTTGTTGTGTTGTTGTTGTGTTGTTTGGATGTGTTGTGTTGTTGTGTGGATCTGTTGTTGTTGTGTTGTTTGGATGTGTTGTGTTGTGGTGTGGATGTGTTGTTGTGTTGTTGTGTTGTGTTGTTGTGTTGTTATTCTTTCTAAAATGGGATTTGATCTCAGTGTGGCTTCCCTGGCTCAATGAATTCAAACATTAAATAAACGCAGTGGGATTCCCGCCCAACTCCACCCCAACCCCACCCCCGACGACGGCCGCGGCCAGGGATCCTGTCGGACACCCACCCGCCGGCTGCACCAGCTGCGGGTGGGGGTGGGGTTTGGGTGGTGGGCGGTTTTGGGATTAGCAGGCCGTGATATAACCGCTGCTTTTCATCTCCTGCGACAGAGGAGAGGATGCGGAGACACGTGTCGACCACACACACACACACACACACACACACACACACACACACACACACACACACACACACACACACACACACACACACACACACACACACACACACACACACACACACACACACACACACACACCTAAAAAACAACCTTTTCAAGGAACGCAAGAGCATGTTATTTGAAAAGATCCACTTTTCATTTGAAATGATCTACGATCATAGTGACGGGCAGTTTCTTTTTTCAACTCAACCGAACACTGCACCAGCGCACGCAGGCTGAACAATCACATCTCCAGAAATGAACGATAACTGCAATAATATGTTATTTTTAAAGATCCACTATTCATTTGAAAAGATCAAGTTTTATAGTGATTGGCACCATTTGTTGTTTCCTTTATAACTGAAGACGCACACACACACACTTTTTGGGGGACACTTTATAACAATTTGAAATGTCTCAGAAGTCTTATAAAAAATGATGACTAAGACTTATAAGATTATTATTTTAATACTTGAGCAGAATGTTGAGCGAATAGCTTGACATTGTCAAATAGAGGTGAGAATATTATCCCAAAAATAAAACACGGCAATGTCTAAATGGCTTCGCACCGAATGCGTAATCATATCCATAAGCCCCTCCCCTCCCCGTCCTTTTCCAGTGGCCGCCCGATGAACTGCGTCCGAGTTCCGCAGCCAAAACGTACGGCGGAGAAAGCGGGAGCGCTCGTGTTTTTCGGAACAACAGGAAGTAGTTAGACACATCGTGTTTGCAAAGCGCGGAAAAAAAATAAAATAAAAAATCCATACCGCACAACTCACACGCGGGGAAAATTCTGCGCCGGTATGAATAAACGGCCTGTTTGGTCTCGGCGCTTGTGGATTCGGTGTGAAGCGCGCTTAAGCACACACTCACACCTGTCTGCGTGTGGGAAAGCCAGGATCGGCATCAGCTGTTTATTTGCCGACTTATCACCAGACCACGCTGACGTCGTCTTCTTTCTGCCGGGTTTCCCGGGGCGACGAACCCAAACATTTACTTTGCCACCGACACGCGTGCACACACACGGGCACACACACACACGGGCACACACACACACGGGCACACACACACACGGGCACACACACACACACACACACACACACACACACACACACACACACACACACACACACACACACACACACACACACACACACACACACACACACACACACACACACACACACACACACACACACACACACACACCACTGGGCGGGGACCGGTCCCAGAATGTATTTGGCGACAGGTTGGCCAAATGGATTCCGTTGACGCTGTCCGACAAAACATGGACGCCTGCACCGAATTCACCGCGGTTTCCCTGGCTCCCCTGTGCAGGGGCCGAGGGGAGCGCGTCCACGGGGACACGCGGGGGTTTTACGGACAGAACCACCCGCTCCGTCGGCGTCCGTTTGGGAGTTTAAGGCTTGAGACTTCCTGCCGGTTCCCAATATACCCAAATATTTCCACCGCCTGTGAAACCACCACCACCACCACCACCAGACCACCAAACCATCATCCCCTCCACTAGACCAACATTATCATACCACTAGACTGCCACTAAAACCACCACCACCACCATCACCCCTGAAACCACCACCACCACCATCACCCCTGAAACCACCACCACCACCATCACCCCTGAAACCATCAGCACCAGACCACCGCCACTGAAACCATCACCATCACCAGACCAACACCATTGCCACCACCACCCCTGAAACCACCACCAACAGATCACCAGCATCGCCCCTGAAACCACTGACACCACCAGACCACCATCACCACCACCCCTGAAACCACCACCACCAGACCACCGACAACACTGAAACCACCACCAACAGACCACCAGCATCACCCCTTACCCACCACCACCAACACCACTGAAACCACCGCCACCACCACAAGACCAGCACCAGCACCACTGAAACTACCTTCACCACCACCACTGCCAACACTACTGAAACCACCACCACCACCGCCACCAACACCAGCCCCACCACCAACACCAGCCCCACTACCAACACCAGCCCCACCACCCTCCCTGCGGTTGTCGGCCCTGGTCAGCACATTGCGTCATATCTCCAGGATGACAAGACCCAGACGTCCTTATCACCGTCTCAGCAGGACAACAGCAACAACAAAACAAAACAGCGAAGCCTTGGGCGTAAAATTGGGCGGTGTTGGGGTGGGGGAGGTTGAACTAATTAGATAACCCCCGCCCCCACCCGTGTCGGAGACCACAACTCGGACCTGGATCTCCTCTCCCATGAATCAGATCAGAGCGATGCCATCGGGGGGAGGAGGATGGAGGATTAGATCAGACCCACTTAGTGTGACGTGGTTTTCCTTTTAAAAAGTGGAATAAGGGAGCGTCCTCCACCGGCCATGACCATAAAAACACTGATACCATCCACTTCCATTAGGACAGAAACAACCAAGACTACCCTACAACAGGGCTGCTCAACTGGCGGCCCGGGGACCAAAAGTGACCCTCCTATAAACCCCTACACGGGCCCCATTGAATCCATTTGAACTGTACGACCAGTGAACTGTACCGTGATATAATATATCAGAGAAATACATAAAGAATAAAACATATACAGTAGATAAAATAAACTGTATATGCATACACTATGCAGAAGAAAATATATTAAATATAAGAGAATATAAAAATACTGTTTGAGCAAATGCGATTCCCTGCCTAATCCGCCTGCTAAGCAGTTTGAAAATGGGTACCCAACGAAAAATAAAATATAATAAAATATCATTAATAATATTGATAGTATAGTTATTATAATGATATTAGATATCATATATATTATAATGTTATAATATGATCTAAATATATAATAATAATAATAATAATATGGTCAAATATAAAATAATACAGTTGATTAACACTGGGAGAACACATCGATGGAACACACACACACACACACACACACACACACACACACACACACACACACACACACACACACACACACACACACACACACACACACACACACACACACACACACACACACACACACACACACCACCTGGTCTGAATCATATGATAAGCATCTTCCTCCCACCCGGTGCATTGTGGGTACTGATGTGGCTTCCTGTGTCCACGCTGTGGTGACGGTCGCCTCTGTTCTCCCGTCCCCCACTCCCACTGGAAACCTTCCTCCTCCTTCTCCCTCTGTTCATTATTGATGGCTGAGGAGTTTCTCCGATGAATTAGTCAGGAAAAGGCAGTGGGTGGAAGGCTGACATTTTGGATTGTCCCTCCCTGCTCGTCCTGCTCATCAATGTTGCATGAAACACGACAGAGCTCAAGTCAGGACGCTCACCTGGCCCAAGCACAAGGGCTGTGTGGAATACTGATGTTACACTATATAGTACACTGTATCGTATATAGTACACAGCATATTGAACATAGTCTCTAATGTATAGTGTATAGTAAATTGTGTATAGTGTATGGTATATACAAAATAGCGTATAGTGTATAGTAAATAGTGTCTAGTCTATAATGTTTAGTGTATAGTATAATGTATAAGGGATAGTGTATAGTGTATGGTAAATAGCGTATAGTGTATAGTATATAATGTATAGTGTATAGTGTAAAGTAAAAAGTGTATAGTGTATAGTGTACAGTAAATCGTGTATAGTGTATAGCTTATAGAATATAGTGTATAGTATATATTATATAAAATATAGTACTGTTTGTGGTGGATGAAAATGGGGTTTAGGTGTGTTTCATCTGTTGTTTGTTTGTTTTTGTCAGTTTTCAGGAGAGCTCAAACATAATATATCATATATAGTATCTATAACGTATATATTAGCCTTGGGTGATATATTGATATAATATGGTAATAATATAACCACATAACAGATTGATTCTCAAATCGTTCTCTAAATATTACTCCCTATATATGATTTATATAATGTGATTTCTTGTGAAAGTGCAAATAGTCAAAATAGTCAAGGAACTGACGAAGGAAGGAACTGACGATGAAAGGTGTGGTGTTGGTGAAAAGCCAATACAAACACACATGTTCGACCAGCCCTACGTAAACTTTGAGTAGTCACACACACACACACACACACACACACACACACACACACACACACACACACACACACACACACACACACACACACACACACACACACACACACACACACACACACACACACACACACACCAATAACTCATGACACTTTATGAATCAATACTTCAACAGAATAAACAGTCAGCACACTGGGGGGTGGGGGCGGGGCATAAGTGGAGTGACATCAGAAGGTCCTTGTTTGTACTGCAAAGCATCATGGGAACGGTCTTAGTTGTGTTTCAGTTGACGATCAATCGCCACACAAATAATAATCAATAGTGGCTGTCTGAGTATGAGCCTGTGGTCGTGTAGCAGTGCGTGTCTTGGCACACTTGCTCCTCATTTTGGGGGATGGTCATGTCGGGGATTAACCCATCTGTTCCATCATGTTCAATAAACAGCTTTCTCCAACCAAGCCCGGTATGTTTCAAGGACAGGACTCGTACTTTCCTTTCCCTCCGATATCCGATCCCGCATTTGTCGGAAATTAAATAGAAATTAAACCCTTTAAAACCTCGTCGGGGGTAAAGGGGGTAAAAAAAAAAAAGAGGACGATCGAGTGAAAAGACCAAAAAAATAACAACAAATCTGAATGACTTAATCGAAAAGAAAAACCAGGAAAATGAGATGTGTTTCCTGTTCGCATATCCCTGCTTTTACACTTGATGCTTTTCTGGGAATCCTGGGCTCCGCGTGGCTGTGATTCCATCTGCACCGAGCTGCGCTGGGTGGCTGTCGCCCGAGGCCATTAGCGTTTGCATACTTTCCACATTTGTACCAGAAGGCAAAAAAAGCCCCGTCTTAATTATTCCACAAACAAGCTCTAATCGACGCATCGGCGTGGGCCGATCGCGCGGGGGGGGGGGGGCGGAGCCTCGGCCCGCCAGGGACGCGCCTCAGGAAGCAGCTTGCCCACCTCCGATGAAAAAGACCTTCCCATCCAATCTCCTGCAACAATTTTTTTTCAAGTTTGGCCTGGACCTTAAAAAAGCCCCAGGGGGCAGGAAGGATCAGGGGATGAGCCTAATGTTTACAATTGGCCTATGGCTGGCGACAGACTTAACAGAGTTATGGCCGACTGTTTGCTCTGGGCAGGTGTCACAGGCGGTTAAGCTTTGGGGAGGGAGGGGAGATCGGGTGACGGAGGAGGGCCAAAGCCGGTCCCGGGAGATCATCAACAGGGCGTTTAACTCCGTACGATTGTTCTCCAGAAGTGACCGTCGTTGCGGAATCTAGTCGGACGTAAAAGAAGAGGCCAGGTAATCAACAGCCAACCAGTCAATGGTGCGACTGCCGACTGGTCGCCCGAGGCCCCTGGAAGCCGGTCTCGGTGCCGCTACCTGTTTTGGACCCTGAAAAATGGTTGGAATTACAGCAGGGACCATTACGCTGAGCATCGAACTCTGCAGCGGAGGCCGCGCACCGCAGCTCAGATCAGAACAATGTTTTTTTCCCAAACAAAGCCAATAACAAGAGTGTGTTTTTTATCCTAGATTTACTTATTTTCCTCCGTGTCCCCGTAACCGTGCGTAACGGCGACACTTTCTCAGTCACTCTCCACCCACCTGGATCGCCATTGTGTAATGTATGGTCTGACCCGAAACGTCACTGGGTTTAAGGGCGTGGGGCTAAACACTCGTGGGATTTGCCGAGGTGGACGGCGTGGGGATTTGGATTAGCAACCGATCCAAGCTTCACCTGCACCACGGCTTGGCCTGGAAGGACACGGGATTACGCAACGCAAAAGTCAACGCTCGCGGTGACTCGCCACAATCTGACTGGTTCACCTGCAAGTGAAATTACCGCGTGGCCCATTTTCTTAAAAACGAACCAAAAAAAAGAAAAAAGAGAAGCATGAGATGGGAATTAGGGTTTCTTTTAAACTTCTGTGAACCCCACCCTGTCTGGTCATCCTGTGTCTTAGAATGCAGAAAATAGTAATTATGTGACCCACCACAGCAAAGGCCGCCATCTCGCGCATTTCTAAAATGGCCAGGAGCAGCCAAATAAGTTGAAAAAACCTTTCTTGAAGGTAAAAGAGATTTTTCTAGATTCGTGTTCCTTTGTGGGGTTTTTCTGTCTCAACATATTTTCAAAACCGAGTTTGATTTATAAATAGTAGAATAATGTTGAACCGTGAAGTTAAATATTCCTCTTAGATGACATGGGGAAACACAGTTCACTTACCGCGATGCTGAACAGCACTGAACAACGCAGATCGATGGTTTCCTTTAAAGCGAGCGTCCAGGTGAAGATCATTCCTCCATATTCCATGTGATGTGAAGTCACAATGTGAAACCCTTTTGATAGAGTTAAACCTTTAAATCCTACTACTTTTACACACACGGAGCCACTGTTGTGAAACGGCGAAGAAGAAAATCCCTTTGCGTCACGCACCTACGTCACTTCCATAAACAGACGGTTAAAGCGCAGCACGGGGGGGTTTCGGTCTCACTTGTCTGTGAAAACGTTGTTATCGTTATGGATTACGCCAAGCGGGTGGCGGAAGCTCTGAATCATATTTGGGACCTGAATCTGACCAGTGCGATAGATCCAAGTAAGAAGCGCGTACTGGGCTTCATTTTCAGTGATGATGGTCAGTTCTCCCACAGCGATGCAGACCAACAGCGACGCTGAATGTGATGTTACTCTGGACTTGGAGAACATTTCAAACAGCGGATTTCAAACTTAATGTGACGATGAAACTGAATATTTTCAAGAACCACCGGAGGAGACCGACGATACGTCCGTTGTTGTTACAACGGAAGAAGTTAATGACGTGATGAAGTCCGTTGAGGTTGGTGACAGATTTTCAGATTTCAGATTTTCTGAGACTCATAATATTGATAGACTCTACATGTTGCTTTGTTGTCCGTCCTTTCAAACTCCAAAATAATTCCACTTTTATCAAACGTATATTTTTACTGTTCAATAAAAGCTTTTTTAAAAACAAAATTAGTTGAGTTGTTGAGCTGTTCGTGATTGGCCCATTCAGCAGTGTGTTAAGTAGCCATGAGGCTGTGTTGGTTCTCCAACCCCATTTGCATCCTAGGAGCTGGCTGAATGAAGCTGGTGTGGGTAAAACTTTGAAGGTGATTATCTCAGAATCACAGTTTGCCACACCCTTGTCATTAACAAGTCATAGCTTTGAAAATATTTGCTTGATTTGCTTGAAGCTCTGATTCTCCACTTCCTAATGTTGTGGAAAAAGTACTGTTCATAGGTGTCTGAGCCAGCTAGCCATGTATGAAAACAGCCAGTGTGGTCAGCAGTAGAGTAGCAGTAGAGCGGTAATAGAGTAGTTATAGAGTAGTAATAATGTAGTTATAGAGTAGTTATAAAGTAGTAATAGAGAAGCAGTAGATGAGGCGAAGCGGAGTTGATAGGAACTCACCTGGACGTCCTTGGAGCTTGGCCTTTTTCACTGCAAAACAAAACAACAAGAGACAATCATCCAAATATCAACACAAAGATACAAATACTGGAACAAAAACATAGTTACGTGGATTTTTCCAGCACAAACTTTAGACTCTGCTAGAATAACAGGCCATTTTTTAGAACTGAAAACAGTAACAATGATGTGGAAGTTATTCGAGTCCCTATAGCTTGTTCAACCAATTTCTTCTAAATATTGCCTTTTTTTGATTTATCATTTTAAACTGTTTACTGGTCCATTTGTACGGGAAATATAAATCGACCGACATCGACAACACTAATAACAACAACAACAATATAAGGACGGAAATTCAAATATTGGTAAAAGCATTCAGCAGTGTATCAGGAAAGAGGGGAAATGCTCATGTGTGACATCATCCGAACACGAGACCGGGCGTTCGTTTTCTATTATTTATGCCGAAAAATTAATTGATCTGCAGACGACAACGTTCACACATTTTATTGATCAGAACTAATGAATGAAATGTTTCGGGGTTTTTTTTGCATCTTTCGCAGGTAAACAACAGGAAGTAGAAATAAACAAACATAAAAATCCAGATAGACGCATTTATGTTTTGCGGGAAATGCAATTTAACGGTAAAAAAATATATATATTCACTGATTGAACGGTGCATTGATAGGGTTTTGGATTTCTGTCTATGCTACAAGTACTGTAGAACTACTGCGGTTCATATTTCTTATATTTTATATTTATGTATTTATTTTAAATATTTATTCTAATTTACTCTATATTTTATTTTTTATCATTATTACTTAATATATTTGACATGCATTTATACATTTTCCTGAATGTGCCCCTAAGGATTATTAAAATGTTATCATCTTATTTACATTTTTTTCTGTTCCCAACTTTATTTTTCAAAACAAATATTAAAATTAAAAATAGAGATATTTTGATGCTATCTTTGACCAGAACCCAAATTAAACAATGAGGGTTTAGATGCAGCAGGACCCTGGTGTAGTTTGTGCATGCACTGTGTCAACATCCATGCATCTCTGCACAGATGTCCATCCGTCCACGCAGCTCGACGCTGCAGAGGGTCTGAAGGCACCGAAACTGGAGCCGCTTGACCACGGAGCAAGCACCTGGCCCCCAGCTAGACCGGCACAGCGGGGGATTAACTGTTAGGGCGTGGGGAGGAGGCGGATGGAGATGACAGGACTCTCATTTCTCACTTTAATATCCTAGAGATTCTTGTTTGTTTTTTTGTTTTTCTAGGTTATAAAATCAATAAATAAGTTACAACAGTGATAATAAGAATGGTGGCAGAAGGCCCTGGTGTTTGTCGTTTCCTGCATTGTTGTGTTAAGCAGCAATATGATATGAGAGCAGATTATAATGACCCAGAGAGGGAAGATATACACTAATAATAATTATTCTTTTTATTATTATTATTATTATTATTATTAATAATAATAAAAATACTAATTTTAGTTATTGTTATTATTTATTTGTATTGTTGTTATTGTTTGTGTATTTATTAATTATTATTATTATTATTATTATTATTATTATTATTATTATTTTATTATTTTTTTATTGTTTTTATTATTTATGAAGCTCCACCAGCAAATTGAATATAAGCTCTTAAAAGCGCAACGTTTCCAAAATTCATTGTCTTCCATTCAGTTTTTTTTGGTTTCGTATTTTTTGCATTTGGCTTGTAGCTTATGAACAAGTAGATATGAACAAGAAAATGGAAAAGAAAAAATAAAGTAACCTTAGAAACTGTTTAAAACCAATAACGTACAATAAATAAATAGTCATATATTTATTATCAATATTTATTTATTTTATTTATTTATTTAATATTTATTAGTATTATATATACACACACACACACACACACAGTGTGTAAATTATATAATTATTTTAATATTTTTATTTTATATTTATTATTAATATTTATGTATTATTCTATATTATTTATATATATCAACTATATAATTGTTTTATTATTTATTATATATTTATTATTAACCAATTTACAAATGTAACTAATTTATGAACTAATAGAGAAAATTATTATATTTATATATTTATATTTATATTTTTATTTATTTTGTATACTTTATTAATAAAGTCAGATTAGTCAATTTGTTGTACTTATATATACACAAAATAAAAACAGTTAAATCAACAATAACAGCACAGGCCACATAAGAGGAACTCACTTATCACACAAATAAAAAAAAACATCACTTCCCCTTTTCCCGTTGTCCCTTCCTGCTATTTAAACATTCCTGGCCGTGCGGCGGAAAGGTCAGCGTATCGCGCCGCGGCTTGTTGGTTCTCAGCCCTTTTTCCATTCACACCCTGTCCGGGCCAATGGGAAGCGGCGGGCCCCGCCACAGCTCCCTCCCCGTTTGCACAGCGCTGGATAAACACAGCAGGGGCCAATAAAGCACGGAACCCTGACGTGGCTCTGCGGCCTGGCCCTCCACCGCTGGGTTGCCCGGCGACCGGTGACCCGTCTTGTTTGGGAGGAAATTGGCCGTGTGCTGCGCTGATAACGTCACACCCTGGTGGAGGCTGACGTAGCCGCTCCATGTCGCTCAGTTTCACTATTAAACATGTTTCTGGTGTTTTTCCAACATGGAGGTGCTCTAATAAGTTATTTATATACAACAAGTCTCTGTGAACGCCGTACCATACAGTGTGATGTGATGGGGCTGGGCCATCTATCTACCTACCCATCTATCTATCCACCCATCTATCTATCCCCCCATCTATCTATCCCCCCATCTATCTATCTACAGTATCTATCTACCCATCTACCCATCTATCTATCTACCAATCTATCTATCTAGCCATCTATCTATCTACTGTATATATATCCATCCATTACTCCATCCATCCATCTATAAATCTATCCATCTATATATCCATCCATCCATTATCCATCTATCCATTTATCTATAAGTATTATAAGTAATTTCCCCCTGGGATTATTAAAGTATTTCTGATTCTGATTCTGATCTTATATATCTATCCATCCAACTCTCCATATATGTATCCAAACATCCATCTATCTATCCATCTGTCATCCATCCTTTTCCTTTCTTGTTTTCTGGTTTTATCTGGAGCAGCACTACGTGACTTTGGTTGCCGGGCGTGGCTGGAGGATCGCCGCTTTGATCCCCGGCTCCTGCCCGGTGACATGCCCAAGTGTACTTGAGCAAGGCACTGGGCCCCAAATGAATCCCCACGCTGCCGGTTGCCACCGGGGTCCGGGGCCAACGTGAGGGATTCCAGAAGCGCGTTGGCGTCTGCAAACTGGAGACGGCGCTCGCTCCACAAAACACTGTCAATTTACTATTGATCCACTTTCGGAAATCCGTCCTCTAGTCCTTATTACAACTTATTAGAAGTCATTTGGAGGCAGAAGGCACTGCTTGTAATATCATTAACAGTTGTATAGTAAAATATGTTTTCATTTTTTGTATTGGGCAATTTCTTGTATTTTTGACATTTTCTTATTGTTATTTTGCTTTTTTTCTGTGTACATTTTGTTTTATTTTTGTATTTCTTTCAGACTATTTGTCTGCACAGCACCAATCTTTACTGTAGTTAAAGTAATTAGTTATCGTTATATATTTATAGTTAAAGTAGTAATAGTGAGTTATAGTACATCTTATGGGTTACTGTATATGTTGTAAAATACTAGTTCATAGTAAATCAAATACCCAAGCATCTCAAACGCCACAGGGGGCACAGGGACAAGGATATGAGCATTTGATAGGTTAAAACAGATAAATAGCCTTTCAAGTAATCAATACCCATCACACAACCTTTTTTTTATTCATTAATACACCCTGTACAGCATATACATCTAATATTATTATTATTATTATTATTATTAATAATAATATTAAGAATTATATTATATTTTATACCCATAATGATAATAGCAACCATACTACAACTTACACACACAGCCCGAAATATAACCTTTTAAATTGTATTATATTTTGTATATTCTGTATATTTTGGGATATTTGGCTATTTTTGTTTTATTCGAATTGGCTATTTTATCTGCATATTTTGTTATTTTTTCTATTCAGCTATTTCCATCTCATATTTTTTATTATATATCCTTTTGCCAATTGTCTATCTATTGTACCGAAAATCACCATGACAAATTCCATCGTAGATGAAAATGTAGTTTGTGGAATAAACAAATAAACAGATGCTGATTCTGATTCTTTGAGGTCACGTGACTGAGATTGAAAAAAACAAATAAAAAAAGAGAAAAAGAGATTTCCTCAAAGACATCGCTGGCCACACAGGAAGTGGAAGAACAGGAAGTGACATCGGAGCAGAGAGGTGTGTGTTTGCAGAGAGAGAGAGAGAGAGAGCAGATGGCCGGGGGATTACTCTTCCAATCTCTAAGCGCTCTCCTTCTCTCCCTCCCTCTCTCTCCACATTTCTCTAATAACTCCACTACTTTGCCTCCTCTTCCTCCTCCTCCTCCTCCTCCTCACTGAGCATTTATTTATTTATTCATGTTTTAAGCTTAACATTGAATATCATGAGAATTAAAATTGACCGATCAGGCCCCAATTAAACACAGTGGGCTCCATATTAGACCCAGTGTCTGTATATGTTCATGACTTTCACAAGGTTTTTCAAACGCTGAGTTTCACTTATTTGCTGCGTTCCCCACAGCACTGTGATGCCAGAGTGGCAGCGGAGCACGGGCAAACAAAAGCAGCCAGTCAGAGTCACAATGAGGCAGCCGGACTGTGCCGCAGACTCGGACTAGCATCTCTTTCCGTCAGCCTCGTTGCTGCCCTCGGGAAAGCGCAATCCGTACATTTATTCCCGTTATTGGTGTGTGCACAACAGTGTCGGAGCTATGACATCGTGTTCACAGCTTATGTGCGGTTGCAAAGAGGTGGATCGTGAAATCGGGAAAGTGTTGAGCTCGCTGCGTAGCCATATATGTCTGCATGTGGCAGCGGCAGAACAGTGAAAAAATTAACTTCACCTCGAAGCATCACGCGGCCTGGAAACCCCGAGGTCCCCGCTGAGACCTAGGATGTAGAATTGCCCAAGCCCCTCAGAACTCCCAAGCTCCACGGAAGCTGAAGCCAGAGAACCCTAAACGCGTCCATGCGCGTGACTTAGCTTGGACCCCGCCTCGCTCAGAATTCACCACTTACCGGGCCCTGCCAGCTCCCAGGGCACGACAGCAGGGAGGACCCCAAGACCCGGGCCTCCTCGCACCATGTCTCGGAGCCCGACAGTACGGAGGACCCCAAGATGCAGGCCTGGTCGTACCACCTCTTCGAGCTCAACAGCACAGAGGAACCCAAGATGCGGACCTGGCCGTACCACCTCTCGGAGCTCGACAGTACGGAGGACACCAAGACACGAGCCTGGTCGTACCACCTCTTCGTGCTTGACGGCACGGAGGACCCCAAGACGCGGGCTTCCTTGCACCACCTCTCGGAGCCCGACAGTACGGAGGACCCCAAGACGCAGGCCTGGTCATACCACCTCTTCGTGCTTGACAGCAAGGAGGACCCCAAGATGCGGGCCTCTCCGCACAACCTCTCGGAGCTCGACAGCAGGGAGGACCCAAAGACGCCTAAGCTTCCACAGCACCACGGAGTGATTGAATCTCAAATCCAACAAGGAGTTAACCCTACTAAGCAGACTGCTCACTGGGGAGGCGCAGGAGTACGTCGAGAGAGTCCGACCCGTTCACATAAACTACCCAACGATTGGCCTGGGCACGGCATGGCAACCCTTGGATCGGATAAACGGCTCACCCGAGGCCATCGAGCACTGGCTCTTTGCGAGGCTCGACAACTTTGGGAAGTTGAGGATTGTCAAATCATCAAAGTGAAAAACAGTCACATTCAATATGAATTATTCCAAATGACTTGACCTTGTTGTACCTTGGACTGGACTTTAATTGAGTCCTCAGTGATTATTTAAGGCTTATGGTCAAAGCTTTGCTCTTTTGCCCGAGTGACTTGAGACTCCTGAATCATTTAAAACATGTGTTTGATACGACCGAATCATTTGCGAGTCTTGCATCACTGACTATTATCAGTAGGCCATAATGACCAGTGACCATACATGAGACAAACACAATAATGGTGAAAGATCATTACAAGCCATCTGAACCTAAAGGCAGACATCTTGAAATGGCATATGTTTACCCAACAGTTTATAAAATGAGGGATGACAACAACTACAACAACAACAAAGCCATAGTTTAAGTATTTCAAACCAACGCATGCTGATCAATCAAAAGTCATCCCTAAAATATCCTCAAATTATAGTTTTCGAGATACTTGTCAAAAAATATCCAAGCATCTATCCATCCACCCATCCATCCATCCTTTCATCCATCTTTCTATCCATCCACCATCTGTCGATCCATCCATCCACCTTGCATCCAAATATCCATCCATCTGTTCATCCATGCATACTTTCATATATCCATCCATCCATCTATCCTTCACCTTACATCCATATATCCATCCATCCATCCATCTATCCATCCGCCTTACCATCCATATATCCATCTGTCCATCCATCCATTTCTCCATCCATCCTTTTATCCATCTATACATCCTTCTATCCACCTCTCCACCATCCATACATCCACCTTACCATCCATCCATCTCCTCCATCCATCACCATACTAACATCCATCGCAATTGTATTTTTCTAACGCTGTGGCCGAGTGGAACGAGCTTTTGTTTGCAGGTGGATCCGCTTAGGCACCGCCTCGACCCAACAGAACCCCGTAGAAGGCACTCAAGATGCTCAAGATGCTCAAGATGCTCCAGACGCTCCAGATGAGGCTACTCATGCTTTGTTGTCGGCCCGTCCATGTGAGGTCAAATTTCCCAGTCAAGCCAGTGCTGATCCACAGCAGGGGGGGGGGGGGTAACTCTCCTACACATGTCCCCACTCGTAGGGGCCACCACCACTTATCTGTTGTGTAAAAGACCACGGCCCATCACCATGGAGACGGATGGACCACTTCGGTGATAAACAAATAGCGCTGGGAGGGGGTGCGGGGGGGGGGGGCTGGGGTGTGAGTCATTGCATTGGTCAGCCTTGAGTGCAGTCCCCCCTCCCCTCCCCTCCCCACCCACCCCCCAGTCTTTCAGGTTGCCTAACCTCCACCTCATTTGCTTAATCAACAATAATCAATAAATGGACGCCGCAAAATCGCTTAAAGTTTTGGGAGCTCCATTCAACAACGGCTCATTTAAGGAGTCATTAGGCTACAGCCAAGTGCAGGTCGCTGGACCTGGACTGGACTTGACTGGACCTGGATCGGATCAGACTGGAGCTGGACCGGGTCTGAACTGGATCGGACCAGACTGGGCTTCCTTTTGACCGCTTCAACACATTAGCAGGGCTGGACTGGGGGGTTGACTGACAAAGTCTCCCCGTTAAAAATCCCTCTGATCGCGCTGTGTAGCTCTGAGCCGCGGCACTGGACACCAGAAACAGAGGACAGAGGGGGAGGGGTGGGGCCTAGAACAGATGTGATTGGGCCAGATTAGTGTCACTATGGAACATAAACCAATGGGCCTGGACAAGGATTCGACCTGGACTCCTGAACTGGACCGGGCCGGTCTGAAGCTGGAGTGGACTGAGCTGGACCTGGGCTGGATCTGGACTGGAATGGAATCAACCTGGATCAGTTTGGTCTCCATTTTGCCAAATTAATATACCGAAATATACCCAAATAGTGTGTTCTTTTTCCTTTTTTGGGTTACACGACGATGCACCTCCCTCCGCTCTGGACCGATGCATTTCTTTATGTGGAAAAATGTTTGGATTACCATTTAAAAACACTAAGTCAAATCACGAGGTTCTATTGGTCCTGCTAGCACTACCATTTCATTTAGGCTTCCTAGGGCTGCGTCTGCTCTGGCTCAAAGGCACAGTCAGAGACCACGCCATGACAATGACCCAATAGGGCTGTGGTTCTCAACATGGGTTTGGGGACACCTCCAGAGGGTTCCCAACAAAATCAGAATGTACATACGCAAATATACAATAAGGGTGGGGTTCTCAACATGTGGGGCAGGACCCCACAGGGGGTCCCTAACAGAGGTTCCAAAGGGGTCCTGTGCAAAATGAGAAAATAGACCAGTAGAGCAGGTCTAGGGGGGCTGGTCACGACCAGAGGTTCCATGGGGTCCCAGCAAAATGATTAATGACTCCGGGACCACTGCCCTCAAGGGGTCTGTTCAAGAGGTTCCAGAGGGCCCCCAGCAGCAAAGTGATTACTAGTTCAACTTCATTGTTATTTCCTTTCCAAGACGTTATCACCGTTAGAGAATGACCAGTAATGACCGTTTGGATCCTGGTTTCACTGATATCTCCATAACTACAATATAGATATGAATCATATCTAATAATAACAATCTCCCAGGGTCGTAGAGACTAAATCAGATCAAATTAAAGGATCTGTGGTCTAATAACGGTATCAAAATGAGGGTCCTTGACATGAAGAAAAGTTTGAGACTCACATCGATAGGGTAGGGCAATCCGTCCCAACTAGGGATGGCCAGGATTGGTTGACTAATTGATTAGTCGACTCAGGCGGTGATGGTGACTATGGTTTTCTTCCATCGACAACTGATTTTATTTTATTTATATTTTTATTTTATTTTTTTTTTTTTACACAACTTTCCCGCCCGCACTCTAATAAGTAGCACACAGAAAAACGTGCTTGTATGAGGGAATGATGGCAGCGAGACGAGCCGAGCGCTGGTGGCGTGGGATGGAGCCGTCTGAACACCGTTCTACTCCTGTGTGTGTTTGCAACGTCAGCACCAAAGCATTCGACTGAAAGGCAAAGCAGACGCACAACAGAAGCGAGTGAAAACAAACACGGCGGAGCGTGGCGGAATTTTACTCATCGGATGGATTATTAACATAATTTGTGTGTCGTCTGCCACCGCGCCAGGACAGCATAGGGTGAGGTGTGGCCGATCGATTATTACCGTCATACCGGCGGTTCAGGCGTGCATATTGAACCGTAGGGGGCTGAAAGAACGGTTCGATACCATTCCGTGTACCGCTGCGTCGCTATTAGTCACGTGCGGTCAATGGTCTATATGTTTGGGGGGCGGGGTGCGGTGATGACCTCACAGCTAGTCGACTAATCGAAATTGCCGTCGACCACAAAGAAAAAATAAAGTTTAAAAAATGATTAAAAAAATAACAATAATAAGGGGCTAAATGGCAGCCTCACCGTTGAATCAGCCGCTATTACCCCAAAAGGAAATACAGAGTGTGCACCGTCGCTCTTAAGAGGATGAATGAAGGCTTTGAAGCAAATCTACTTTGTTTGCGCAATAAACTCCACTCAGACACTCTGTTCGTAAAAGCGCTTGCAGATAACTATTATTACTATTATTATTAATTATTATTATTATTATTATTATTATTATTATAAGAATGTGTTCTTATGTAGTAAAATACTACATACCTCATGTCTTTTAAAATAGATTAAAAGACATGGGGAACTATGAGATAATTCACGGAGTTGTACAATATCACACTTACATACTGTACATAGGATGATTTCCATAGAAAAAATAAAATTGGGGGGGAAAAGAGACAAAAGAGAAAGGAAGAAAGACATTTTGATCAAATAAAATAAAGAAAGAAAAAAAAAAGAGATTTTTGTTTTTGAGAAAAAGGAAAGAAAGGAGGAATAAGAGGGTCACAGAGAGGCTTGTGTTTATTATGTACTCCTTATATTTAATGTTTAGTTTAAGCATCATCATTTATTTTCACGATAGCATAATGGATCATTCAAATATTTGTGTCTCAATCTGAATTATTTCCCCCAGAGGGATTAATAAAGTACATGAAATAAAAATAAAAATAACATACACACAACATGAGTTCAGTCTGTGTGTGTGTGTGGTCAGTGGGTTGTGGCTTGAAATTCACATGTTGAAATATTTCTAAAAATATGTTTTCTAAGAGTGCACTCAACAGAGCAGAGCAGCAATAAAGGAGATTAAACGTGAAAAGATGATTCAATCCCTTTGAAACCCGCTTCCAAAGCCGGAGCTTAGTCTTCTTTGCTTTTTTAGGGATGGATTGATAAGGTTTTTCGATACCCAGGATGATAATAATAATAATAATAATAATAATAATAATAATAATAATAATAATAATAATAATACATCCAATAAAATAATTAAGTGTATAGTCACAAAAATAGTAAAATAATAATAAATAACAAATATAGCTGCAGGCAGCAGGGTCCAGTTAATTCGTGTTTGGTTCCATTTTTTTGAAATTCCGTAATGCCTTGATCAGCCTTTGTCCCTTTTTTTTTTTTTTACATTTAATATTTTCGGAATTTATTATGTTAAAATAATGACATGTTTACTTTAAATGAAGTATCAAATTTTTCCTGTGTTTTTTTTTTTCATTTTTTTTTTATCATTTCTCATGCTTATGTGTTCGACCAATCACCGTGGACTTGCGTCACTGGATGTTCCTCTTTTGTTTTTTGACTGTTATGTTCACAATTATAATGCAGTGACTTTTATATACATATACTGTATTTTGTACACCTAATTTACATAAACAGAAATAAACAAACTTGCTAATATTCTAGAATTCTTCTTGCTTCAGTGTTGACATCAGTCATGCCAACGTAATCAAAAAAGAGGAGAAATGGGCATAATTCCAAGTCGCCTATGTGACAAGGCATTAAACACATGTGACAATTCAGTTTAGTCTACTTTCAACTAGTTTTTACACTTCACACATATTTTAAGAATCCGTTTGTGAGAGTTTAGGCTTTGAAATGTTTAATGTTATACAATCAAGCAAGGCCAAAGGATAGAACTCTAGAGTTAGACAGAACGCCACTTCAACTCATGAGAAAACATCCAAAATTCTAAATCTTTGTCCGACAATCATAACATCATCTTGCAGCTTGGTATCGCAGGTGCAAAGTGATACATATGGTGATGGTCACCAGAGAATATTTGGTAGGAACTAAGCAGTCAAACAAAATGTGGCAAATAAAATATAAACGCCTTCCTGTTTATTTACGTTACCCAAAAATCTTCCAAACTGTTATTCTTTAGAATTTAGAGATGACTAGTACTACTGTGCTAAATACCAGTACAAACACACACATACAGAGCGAAAACATGAAATATAACTTCTGACTGATTCTTTGTTTCTTTTTTTGATAAAAAGAATCTAATGAGTAAATGCATGACTTGCTTGAATAGTGAAGGTTTTAGTGTATGCAAACAATACAAAATACTCAACTCTGAGTAGCAACGGCCAGATGAGGAAAATATAAATATACGCAAAACCTTTGAGAGCTCAGCCCTTCCCCAACACTGTAAATAATAGGAGACACCCTTAAGGGGGCCGAGAGGGAAGTCTAGTCTAGTACTGCTAGTTAATAATCGATATACATTGATACAAACTAGAGCCACATGCCTGCGGAATCACTACATGACACAGAAGCACATACAAGATCTACTATGTTACTGTGGTGGGGTGATGGTGTGGAGGGTCACAGCCACAGCTGGCCTGTGTCATCGGGGACCCAGGATCAGAGTGGCTGCACACCTGTTGCTCGTTGGTTGGTCTAACCAGCAACAGGTAAAACCCCCATCCCCACACACACTCAGGAGAGGAGCCCCTGTCATGATACATGTCTATCTGCTCCTGGCTTGTTCCAACCAGTCCACTATTGACAATAAACTTGTGTGTCTGAAACCCCGTCGTCTGTGTCTCTGTGCCGGAGGTCCCTGCAAACGCCACTCGGGGGACACGTGGTAGGCAAAACTGCCACACTGGCGCCTGAACAGGGACTCTCCGGCACGGGGAAGGGACACAGCAGCAGATGGAAAAGTGTCATGGCAAGGGCTCCTCTCTTAAGTGTGTGGGGATGGGGGTTTTACCTGTTGCTCGTTGGTTGGTCTAACGAGCAACAGGTAAAACCCCCATCCCCACACACTTGCGAGGGGAGCCCTTGTCATGACACATGTCCATCTGCTCCTGGGCTTGTTCCAACTAGCCCACTCTCCACAATAGACTTGTGTATCTGAAACCACGTCTACGTCTCTGGGTCAGAGGTCCCTGAAAACGCCACTCGGGTGGCACGTGGTAGGCGAAACTGCCACACTGGGAGCCACTCTAATCCTGGGTTAGGGTTATTAGTAGAGAATTGCCTGGACCCAGGACAAACCACACCATCCCCACAACACAGTTACATTAATGGGTTCCTCCTTACTCCTCGTTCTAACTCTACTATCAGGTCATGGCCATGCGGCGTGTGGTGAGCTCCGACAGTACGAGTCAGCGGCGGATGGCTGCGAGAACATCAACGATCCACTTTCATCAACATCAGATCCGTGTACTTTGGGAGAGTCAGAAAAGTCACTTTGTTATTTCAGACGCTCTCTAAACAATAAATGATGAACTTAAAATGTGTCACAAGGCAGCTAACAACCGTCAGAACCCCAGACCACACCAGAAAATTTGATTAAATTATAATATAATATAAATAATAATAATATAATATATAAAACAAGCACTGAACTTGAAAATGTTCATGCGGGTGGATGAGTAACCACACGACACTTGGATCAGGGGTTGTGATCATGGAGGGGTGTGTGTTGGGGAGGGATGCACTACTTGCGGACACATGGGGTTTATATCGTCAAAATCAACATGAAAATGGGTCGACGGCGAATGCAGTGACTGGATGTTCCTCTTGCGTCGTTCAGTTTAAATGTCAACTGAAGAACGGTGTTTTAACAATTATGATCGTTCCTCGATGACGCGGTGCGGACACAGAACAAAGGGACGGGTTCCTCCAAAGGTTCTCAGAACTTCCTGCTGTGCGAAAACACCTTCTGTAACCGACTATAGTTCTCGGCGTTTTGTGAAACGCAGCGTGAGCAACAGTTTTCAGAGTTTCCTTTAAACTCAGCGTCGGCTCGAGTTATCTGTCTACCTGTCTCAATTGGCTGGACGCGAATGAGTTCCGAGGGACGAAGCTTGGACTTATATAACTCTGGATGATGAAGTCACAGAGCGCCCCGCTCCTGAAACTAGTCCAATTGACCCAAAGTTGTTCTACCTCCGCCAAAATTCAGACAGTTTTTTTACCAATTTCTGGTCCAAATGTGCATCAAAACATTGCGGTTCTAACGAGACCTCAACCATGTCTGTGCATTCTGTGATCTCCGTGTTTCTTCTATACTTTCAGCTTGAAATACACCGAGAAGATCAAAAATAAAAAATCCCAGCAAAATAACAATGGGCGTCCAGCCGCTAAAAAAATAAAATCAATAATAATAATTATTATAATTATCATAATAATAATAATAATAATAATAATAATAATAATAATAATAATAATAAATAAATATGTGAACGGGTGTGTTGTCAGGGGGCATGGTGCAGAAACACTGTGGTTCCTACCTCCTGCTGTTCATACTTATTATAAGAAGATCATTTTTAGTCT